>NW_005054533.1:634208-644720 GCF_000277835.1 Geospiza fortis | reverse complement strand
TTCCTGCTGGAGCTGTGGGAATTCATCCTCTGTCTTGGCACTCTCCAGCCATTTCACTTCCTATTCCCTCCTGCATTCCCTCTTCAGATGGCCAAAGCTTTTTCAGACCTGTTTTATTCTGAGTTCTGCTGGTTGGCAAGAGAACAGAACCTCCAGCAGGGCTGTTGGAGAAATTCTGTCTCCTTTTCAAGGCCCAAGAGCACCTGGAGATGAACACAAGGCACACAGGTTGTGCAGTTGGCTCCTCATTCATGAAACAGGGTCAGGAATGTGTTTGATGCTGAAACCATAAAATCATGGAATGGTTTGGCTTGGAAGCACCTTAAAGCCCATCCAGTTCCAAACCCTCAAATGAAAACTGTGTTTACAAAGGTTCCATGGCAAACAAAACCCTTAAAGCCCATCCAGTTCCAAACCCCCAAATGAAAACTGTTAACAGAGGTTCCATGGTAAACAGAATTCTGAAGGTGGTGAGGTTTAGGGTGACACATGCTTCTGTGATTAGGTCAAGAACACTGTGGACAAAATAAAGCAAGTTTAACAGAGCAGATTTCTTCAGCTGCAAAGCTGGAAGGTGTCACCTATGCTGTTCATAGTTTATTTTCCTTTTTTTTAAGTGTTTTAATAGTCTAAAACATTTTATATCATCATTTACTCGACAAAAGAAAAGCATTTTCTGTGAAAATTCCTGACAAATGGTAGAGAACTGACAGTTCCATCCTCTGGACATCTTGTTACATCTCTTCAGCAGCTCCCACTGCCCCAGTGTCTATATTTAGATTATGTTGCTAAATTCCCTTCCACACTTAATTTTGTCTAGTTCCTCTTCTTATTCCCTCCCAACTTTATCAATTAATTCACCTCCTTTAGCATCCACACTCTTGAGTCAGTTCTTATGTTTTTAACACAGTCCCCATTTCACTTAGCCCACGTACACATAAATTCTTTTGATGTCTCCTCATCCTTGTTTTCCTCAAGTCCATTCATTTTTTGTTGACATGACTGCATTGATTTCAAAGTGACAGAACAGAGAGCCAAGCCAGCTGTCTGTTCACCTGTGCTGTTTTATTTAAAAGCCAAGTGCCCATGGCATGATGTCCTCACTGCCAGCCAGTGCTTTCCTCCTGGTTCTCCTCTGCCAGAACAGGAGCCAGCCTTGGGTTCCTGACCCCTCCTGCTCTTCCCTCATGGATGGGGCACTCTGTGTAAGTGCCACATCAGTCAGCCCTGAGTCCTTCAGGCCTCATTTCTCACAGCCAGCTGTGCTCCTCATGTCCTGTTCCCATCACAGCTGGAGCGTGTTACTGCCAAACAAGAAATCAGGAGGACTGGGGGAAAGAGGAGAATACAGCCTTATCAACTTCTGTTCTCTTTCATGCTTTTTCTTTAAGGAAACATTGAAGGGGAATGGCTGGGGTCTTGTTCTAGAAGTAATTCTCATTTCTTCTGTTTTCTTGTAGTAAAATAAAATAAAATAAAATAAAATAAAATAAAATAAAATAAAATAAAATAATTTCTTATAAGCTGTTCTGCAGGTTTGTGTCTGTACTCCAGCCTTGGTGCTGAGCACAGCTGATAAACTCCTGTTAGCAGATGTATTGATAACTGAATGGTGCTCAGACAGGGAACTGGACAAATATTTACCCAGGACTGAGCTGGGTTTTGCCAACCAGAACATTTCCCATGGCCTTGTTGTTATCAGCATCTGAGGCAGCTGGTTCAGAGCTACCTGGGCTGTGTCCACAGCAGCTTCTTGACATCAGATATGGGCTGTAGCAATTCTCTTTTTGAGAGAAGAATTTCCTAGTGCTGATCTCACATTGGCACCTCCTGTTTGCCACTTCAAACAGCCCTTACCCCGTCTGGCTTTGGGGCTGCTGAAAGGGAGGCTGAATAAATTCACAGTGGGGCGAGCTGGTCACTCAAGACTCCCTCAAGATGCAGTGGAGAGCAGCTCAGAGGAGCTGCAAAGCTTCTGGGATGGCAGGGAGGAGCTCTGCTGCCTGTGCTGCTGCTCCCCACCTTGCTCTGGTCCCACTGCCCTTGCTGTGGCACTGGCCCTCAGCTGCTCCTTGGCTGGCTGATCCACCTTGTTATGGTGGGAGACGAGTAACTTGAGGAGGTGGGAGGAGAGGAAAAGACAAAGGGGATTATTTTCCACCTTTTAGGGAGCTGAACTGGTTCACTGCAGGCTCAGGTGAGTGCCAGAGCCTGAGCAGAAGAAGGGATCATGCACCCAGCAATTAGGTGGTGCAGGATTCCTCCCTTCCCTGCTCACCTGGTGACATTTTCACCTTTCACTGTGCAGGCTGTGCTGGAGAGGAGCCTGTGTCTCTCCATCAGCCTCCCTAAAGCTGCAGGCATCCTCATGCCCATCTGCTGAGAATTTCTCAGGAATCCCCTGAGGATTGCTGTAGGGACACAAACAGAGGAGTTGGTTTTGGATCTCAGTCTGGAAAACAGGCATTGTGAGGGCTCCTCTGGTTTCCAAAGGAGCTCCTGAGAGAGCAGCATCACATCTGGCTGTCCTGGGCTTTGTTTAACATCAGCAAGGCAGGCAATGGTGAAATACAAATAAACACTGTCAATAGTAGCTGTGTTATACTCATAAATAGGTGCTGGTGAGGGGGAAGATTGGAAACACTCAACTTCCCTGAAAACTGGGAATTGAGCAGAGGTAACATCTCAGGGTAAGAGGCAGTGCTTGGGGTCACATATTCAGGGAGGGAACATGTGCAGCCACCTTTCAGAAGCACACTGCTGTTCTTATTTCCTCCTGAATATTTTCTCCCTGGTGGCCTTGACCCGTTCCTGGAGCACAGTGCGAGTCACACATCCCAGATGCAGTAAATTGCTTTCCTGAATGGGGCCTGTGTGCTTGCTTTGGACACTGGGGGATCCCTCTGGGTGCTCAGAAACCAAACTTGCTTGGCACTTACTAGTGATTTTTGGAACCTGGTGGAAGCACAGAAAACCAGGGAATAACAGATCTTAAATATGAGCTGGCCAAAGCTTTGACAGAGCTTTTTGTCTTCACGGGAGGCCTCAGGAACTGGGGCTTGGAGCACACCAGAAAATACATCGCCAGAGCAAGAGGAATGCATTACTGAATCAGTCTGAGATGTGCCAGTTAAGGACAATTTCTGTATGCTCTAAAGTTGAAAGGCAGAGCAAAATTATATTGGTTTTTTTCATGCAAACCAAGCTTTTGCTCACATATGCTGCCACCTATGTCAGTCACTGACTTTGAAAAGAAATAAAATTATACTACAAAACCAGATTGTCATATTTTCTCCTCTTTTCCCTTCTTAAATTTGCCATATACCATCAGACAATATGATTAATAATTCCCAAGTACATGAAAAAAAACAATTTGTTCCAGAATTAAGAAAACCTAAAACCACAAAGCCAGTTCACAAGTTAATTTTTAAAATAGATTTTTGTCTACACTTACAAGGTAGCAGTAGCTTATAAAACACTGGGAACATCTTAATTTTATCAAAGATTGCAAGCTGAAAAATGCAAAGTTTCAGCCCACCCACACAGATGGGTTTTTTCATGCTTCTGTATTTGAATACCAGAAAGACTTTCATTTTTCTCCCTCACACTACATGTGTAAAATCAATCACAGAGCAGAAATTATTGTAAGACTTGAAACTGGCTGAGAAGCCCTTCTTTCCAAGGTTATCAAATCATGGGAAACTTGGGGAGCTGTGATTTTTGTTATAGTGTTTGGGGGGGGGGGGGGGGGGGTGTTTTTTCCTTTTTTGTTGTTGTTGTTGTTCCTCAAGGGAAGTTGATTTCCTAAAGGAGTCTGACCAGCTGCAACAAAATACCAGGAAACCACTGACCAAGCAGTGTGCATATAAAAATTTCAGTGCACAAATGAAAAACAATACTGGCTAATTAAAAAGCACCAATGGGAAGTCCAGACATTTGAAAATTCAATTAAAAAATTCCCTGGCACCCTTCTGACATGGATAAAGCTGGCATTTGCAGAACAGCAGCTTTCTCACCTGTCTCATTGAGATCCAGGATCCCACGCTGCAAAGGTTGTTTTTGTACATTGCAATGTTGTTAATTAATGCTGAAATACCAACAATAGCCCATTGTGTGCATCCAGGCACTTTTTATGAGCACAGGGTTGGTTTTTTTTTCCTGGCTTCCTGCAAGTAAATTAAGGCTTAAGCTCAGATTCACTGTCAACCTGGCATTCCAGTAAATATTAAGTTTGTTTTCATTCATTCCTTTTATTTTTTCCTCTCATTTCCAGAGCCTGCCTCCTGAGTTGGAGGTAATGATCAGTTTGCAGAAAACAAATGTCCTGGAAGGTGAAGTCCAGGAAAGAGCAAACTTCTCCTTCAGGCATGAGCTGAGGGCAGCAGAGGGGCCCCACATCAAAGAAACCTTCCAGGACGAGATCACCCAGTGCTTCCTCGAATGCAGGTGAGCAGAAACACTGACCCCTGAACCAGTCCACTTGCCCCAAAGAGCCTGATTTTGAGTTCCTGCAAACTGCAAAACCCATCTTTAAGGCAGTGGTGCCAGTCCCAGGTGAGGAGTTAGCTCTGCACCAGCTGCAAAGCCCAAATGCTGAGCTGGAGGGTTCCTGACTGGGGAGACCAGAGCTCCTGGCAAGGATCAGAGGTGCTCATTCAGTCACTGGCTGTGGATCAGGTCCACAAATATTCATGTGGGACACCTTCACCTTGCACATTACCTTGGGCCCAGTCTTTGGAATTACAAGCAGCACACTCTAAACTTGAGGAGCAGTGACTTTTCTCCCTGAGGTTTAAAAGAGAGAACTCACTCTTCCATGAGATGGAAGGACCATTATTTGCCATAGCAAATCACATCACGTCACTGGCACTGCCATCCTGCTGCTGGTATTAGCCATGAATCTGAAGCACTTTTGCTCTTGAGGCCTGACCTTGGAGCCACTCCCCCAAATGGAACTATACTCTGCTGATCTCAGGGAATCTTCACGTCTCAGTAGAGTTAAGCACATACTTACACTGTTTTAAACCCTCTGCTGACACCTCTGCTTCTCTCAGGAAGTTTACTTCAGCCAAAGAACTTTTGAGACTGGCAATTCTGACACTGGAAACTCTTGTCCTAGGGAATATGGGCTGGTTTTATAATTTTATGGGATTTACCCCATCCAGAGGATCAGTGTGTGAAAGTAAATTGGGAAGCAGCAACCAACACTTCCAGGATTTGGCAGCAAGGCTTCATTTGCTCTGCATAAAGCTGCTCTGCAAACTGTTTTTGTGTCTTGAGCTGCTCAGGGATGTTACAGGGCTCATATTTGTCTTGTGGACCAGTGTCATGCCCATTAATCACTGAGTGTTTGCTCGGGGTACTGGACTTGCCTTCAGCATGCAGTTTCCAGTTGGAAACACAAATGCATTCTGACAAAATCCTGCCCTGTTTGTTCCTTGACTCCTTCAGTCAGGTTTGGGCAGCTGTGCTCCGGTGAAGTGTTTGTTAAAAAAGAAAGAATGATCAAAACCAGCACTCTCACAGGTCTGCCACAACCTATTTCTCTTCTTTCTTGCACTTTTGCCTCTTACAGACTCTCAAGACAGCGGTGTATTTTTACTCTCCTTTGGAAAGAGCTGCTGGTTTTACAAACCTCAGTTATTGCAAAGCACTTTCCCATTCCTTAAATCAGCCCTCTCCCAGGGCCTGCTCTGCACACTCCTTGAGCTGCCATTTCCTGCCATTCCCCACAGCTCCCAGCATGTTCTGAGCTACAGGAAGATCTTATTCCCTTTGCTTAATATTCCTCACCTAATAGTCATTCTCTACCATAGGTCAATTGTGTCCAATTAACTTGGCTGTGGAGCTGGGGGAGAACTCCCTGAAATACTGCAGGAACCAATGGCAATGTTTCTGTAGCAGATTAGCAGGGAACAGGCAATCTCCCAGAGAACCAGCCTGAGCCATAAACCTCTTTAAAGACATTATGAGACACTATTAAAAGTTAAATCTGGTCCACAGAGACCCTTAACAGCAGAGCCAACCAGCAGCCTAAGCCATCCAAAGGATCATTTGAGGGAGCTGAAGCCATGGTTCAGTGGAGGGAGGTGCAGAGGGGTGGCTGAGAGGGCACTTCATCAAAACTCCGGCTGCCTAATTCAGGGGAGCCCTCAGCCTCATGTCTAAGGTGGCACGTAAAGTGCTGAGCTTTCTTTTTGCAGCCCTTACAAGCAGGATGGGACTTGCTTGCTCCATTTATATCTCAGCTTCAGGTGAGACTCAAGGCTAGAGGCACACCAGCAGCACAGCATATGAACATACCTGATTAAACAAGCTCCAAGGATTCCTTTTTTCTGGTCTGCCTAGTCAGGTTCAGTAGTCTTTCTGAATCTCATCTAGATTTGAAAATTAACAAAGATTAAAGCAGATGTTGGAATTTAAGCACCACATTAACTGTTCTTGGATGGTTTTATGGATAATCCCCTGAGCAGGGGATTATATTAGATGAGACTAAGATACACCCACAGGGTGCTTAGAGATAAGCCTCCAGTCAGGCTTGCTCTGCTGCATTTGATACAGGGTGAGAAAACAGCTCCCTTCCAACCTTGTACAATAACCCACCCATCTGAAACAATATCATATTTTAACAATTAACAGTTTCCTATCAAAATTGTCTGATTAGGCTTAAAACTGCTTTTTGGCTCAAGATGAGCAGTTCTGTGGCCTGCCTGAGAGCAGGGTCATTGCTGGTGGCAGAGGGACAGTGTCACACTTGTTGCAGTCAGTGTTTGATCAGAGAAGCCCAGAGTGGTTTGGGCTGGAAGAGACCTTAAAGCTCATCTCATTCCCCCCCCGCCATGGGCAGGGACAGTTTCCACTAGGCTGCTCCAAGCCCCATCACACTCCCTGTTATTCTCTCCTCTCAAATGAACTCTCTGTCATGACCCCTAAAAATCATTAGTGTACAGTTCAGCCAAGACCAGACAGCTCTCATTGATAAAAGCCCTTCTGGTGATTTAGCAGATGAAATTCTGCCCCTGGTGAAGGCAGTGGGAGAGCTGCCATCAGCTGCAGCACAGGCTGGCCATGGCCCAGTGCTGGAGCTCATTTGACTCTGGCTGAGTGAGGCAGTGATTTACAGAGCTGAGAGGAACCAGAGCGAGCTGCCTGAGCCCTGCTCTTCACAGCAGGCCTCTGTCTAAGTGACCACAATCACTTTCCCCTCAAACACATTTGCTGGCATCCAAAGGGGGTTAAAAACAACAAAAAAAATCAGCATATCTCTCCACAAGGGGAGTGTGTGTATCCTGCAGAGCCAGGCTTTCCTGCCAGAGAACTGGGAGCTGTGTCCTGCTCAGCAGAGGGCCAGGCCTGAAGTGTCAAGGTTTGCATTAATTATTACCTGCCAGGATATATTTTGGCTCTCCCCAAAGCCAGTCTGACAGATCAACAGCTAATTGTAGCTTATAAATTATTCTTCAACTAGGCTTTTTGACAGAGTTTACCATTTTTTATAGTCTATTAAATAAATAGATAAAGGGGAACAAAGATTCTTTTGAATAAATGTTGCTGTGTGGAGTAGAAAATAAAGCCAAACTTCCATATTTTATCCTTAACTCTGAAAGGACTGTGATAGAAAATATAATTAGCAGGTATTGTCTTTCAGCACAGTTACTCTTAGATTACAAAAGGAATGAGCACATATTAAATTTCTCAACTTTTAAGAGCTGCTGTAAATATTTATCGCTTTCATTGCACAAGGGAACAGCTTCAGTCATTTCAAGTCCCAAAGCAGCTTCTTAGGAAGAGAGGTTATAAAAAAGCCAAGGAAAGCAAAACCCAAAGGAATAGACTAAATGAAATTGTTCTGGTTGCTTATATCAATCCTACTGCAGAGAAGATAAAATAATTTTGATATAACATTGCGTTTTTCAGCCTTACCATTTGTCCTTCAATTTACCTGGGTTGACTTCTGTGGAGCTGCTCTTTTTTGGTTTGCAAATTATTCACATAAAGCCTTCCAGATTTCCATGTGGCCTTGTCCAGCCACTCTAGAAAAGAAAGATAATTGTTTATGAAAGCTTTGTGAAGAGGCATCATGCAGTTTACCTACAGACCTGCCCTTCTTTTATTTTTTTTCCAAGAGCAGGAGTACAAATGATCCAAAATTAGCAGTTGCTATGATTCTATAGATCTGAGTCTGGATGGTATTCACTTGAGTCCCACACATTCCATCCATGCAATTAATAACAGAGTTTCATATTAAGATACAGCAGAGCTGGGGTTTTAGCTTCCATTTCCTTTCCTGTTCCAAACCAAACCCATTTTTCTGTAATTTCACATTTAGGGTTTTGTGCTGAATATGCAAAGCCAGTCATCTTCTCAACTCTTTACCCAGTGAATAAACCAGTTCTCAAATAACAAGTCTTGTTAAAGTCATCCCTAAAATGAATTTCAAAAAGGGATGGGCAGAAAAGGAGAGAGAGATCCCTTTATTATCCAGAGAAATACAGCAGTATCTTTGTCTAAGACAAGTCTTTTCTGACAGAAATCAATACAAAGGATGAGAAATCAAGATGAGGTTTTTATTACCAGAGATGGCCTCCAGAATCACAGGGGAGAGCCTCATGCACGGGCTCTGCTGTGCTGTGCCTCATGCCCTCGAGCTGTAACAAATTACTCCATGAATTTCTGGCAGGATTTATCCACCACTGCTCAGAGCTCTGGGGAGCATTTCATCAGTGCCATCACTGACCTAATAACAGGGGATCTAAGTAATAGCAACTTTTATGGAGGCTGTGTGTTATTCCCACAGATTTGGGGATTGGTTTTCGGGAGGGAGGAGGCAGTGAGGGGTAAATGTGCTTTCATAATAGGTTTACACTTTACTGATTAGCTTTGAATGATCTTCTTGCTCTGCCTGCTGACTCGAGTACTGTCAGAAAAGGAATTGGCCAAGCTTCATGGTGAGTGAATGAGACTCCTCCTGAAGCAGGGGGGGTTCCTGTGCTTTATTTATTCATTTTGAACATTCCTGACAGCCAGCCCAGGCTTTGATGCAGAGGGAAGAGAAAGAAATAGGAAGTGATGGTGTTTTGTTTCCCTTTTTTCCCCAGCCTGTTTTGTGGAGCTGAGTTTACTGCCAATACTCCTGTTCCTGGGGCTCCCTGGGCAGCAGGGGGTGGGGAAGGGGGAGGCAGGAGGGAGCTGAATGGAGAGAGAGGTTTTTGCACTGAAACCCCACAGAATAGGGAAAGTGTACATTTGTTTTGATGCCTTGTCAAGGCTGACCTAGAACAGAGACCAGACAGATCTAAAGAATAAAGCAGGGATTTATTAGGAGGCCTCAATGGATCCACCCTGGGCAGCACAAGAGCCCAGCCAGGGCTACACTCCAGATGAACCAAAATTTGTGGAGCTGAGTTTACTGCCAATACTCCTGTTCCTGGGGCTCCCTGGGCAGCAGGGGGTGGGGAAGGGGGAGGCAGGAGGGAGCTGAATGGAGAGAGAGGTTTTTGCACTGAAACCCCACAGAATAGGGAAAGTGTACATTTGTTTTGATGCCTTGTCAAGGCTGACCTAGAACAGAGACCAGACAGATCTAAAGAATAAAGCAGGGATTTATTAGGAGGCCTCAATGGATCCACCCTGGGCAGCACAAGAGCCCAGCCAGGGCTACACTCCAGATGAACCAAAATGGTCACAAAATGCATGACTGGTCATGAGGTCTCTAAATTTTGTAAGTTCTGCTATATTTGCATATTGGAGTTAATTGTCCACTTAAAGCTTTAGGTTATGAAGTCCCATCCTTCTTATTTTTCCTCTCTTCAGTCCACATTGTTTGTGCTCTTGGGCCTGAGATTTGGATCATTTGTCCTTGGTCCCCAGCTAGAAAAGGAATTGTTTTGTCTCCCTGCTCTGTGAGGAGAGCTTGCTGTCCCCTAATATGAAGCTCAGAAGTACACACTAAAGCAGCACAGAATGTGAAAAATATAAAAACTAAACCTGAGGCATCAGTGTCAGGCGCTGCCCATATGGCATTTCCCACTCCATGCACTCTGCTTTTTTGGAGTCAGTGGTGAAGCTGCCAGGCCATTCCTCAGCAGGGAAGCCTGGCCAACAGGGCAGAGAGGGATGGCACCCCAGCAGTGCCAACAGCAGCATCCCCTGTTCTGCTTCTGAGGAATCACGGCTCCGAACCATCCGGGCTCGCGGCGCTTTCCAGTCCCATCTGCCTCACCTCACCCTGCCAGCACTGCTTTCCAGCAGCACAGGAAGATGGGCTGCAGCCTCCACACAGCATGGAAGCCACTCCTGGAACAGCTGATGGGAAAATTGCTTAAAAACCAGGTTTGGTGGCACAAGGCACTCCAGCAGACAGTTGTCCAAGAGCAAGCGCCAGGCTGAAGATCTTTGCAACACAACCAGAGACATCCAACCCCTTGATCACAGGCCTCTTTCCATGCAATACCCTGTGAGTCTGGAAAAACCATTCTCTTTTTCTCTGCCACTCCTGCAGGGGCCTTCCTG
>NW_005054533.1:605906-634088 GCF_000277835.1 Geospiza fortis | reverse complement strand
CCTGCTGTAGGAGCCTACCCAAAAAATGCCTCTTTGGTATTTGGCATTTGATACTCAGCACAGAGAGGAGTTGCTGCCACAAGAAGCTGTTTGTAGATGGCTGAAGAACCATTCTCTTTTCACCTAATGAAAATTCTCATTCCTTGCTTTCCCTGTCATCATCAAAGAATTCTCACATGCTCACAAACCACTTGCACGTGACATTCCACCCAGGAGCAGAAGTTACCAGCCAGGAGCAGCTGTGAGCTCATGGTAAAAATCAGCATATGGGGATAAATAAGTGGTTGTCTGCTAATTCCACCAGATGAGGATGAGCTGAACTAAATTAGAAAGAGATCTGTACCTCTACCATATTTTCTCCTGTCCTCACCTGGAGTTAAATACATCTTCACTTGCCCTCTTGTACTTCATGCAGTTTATACAAACCAAATTCTTCTGGGAACAGCAAAAAACAAGGAGATTCTCCTTCTGATTTCCACTGCAGGGTTGTGTCTCTTATCCAAATCTTCTGGTTTTCCTCAGGAGAGTGAAGACAAGGTCTGAATTATGGAAATGAACCTCTGAAAGAGGATAGCACAGCCTGGGGTGTCCTCTGCCCAAACACTTGGTCTTCCTGCAGAAGTAAAGAAACATTATTAGAAGAGGCAGTGTCTGGAGGGGAGGGTTTCTATCACTAGTTTCACCTGTTGTATTACAGAGCCAGCAATCCCAGGTTTTGCCAAAGCAGCAATCCCTGTATCTCAACAATTAGTGCTGGTGCTCTCTGAGTGCCTCTCTCCCCTGCCAGGAGGCATTTCTGCAGGGACAGCTTCCACTCAGCATCCCTCTCCCTGAACACAGCTCAGCCTGCTCCCAGGTGCTGGGAGTTTCAAAATCCAGCAGGAAGCACCCAGGAAAGGCTGTCCAGGACCCAGCACAAACATCCTGCTGAGCTCCTCGCTGCAAGCAGCCATGGCAGTGACTTAAAGAACATCTGTGGGAACTGAAATCCTGCCCCTGGGCTCCCGGCTCAGCCAGCCTCCAAGACTGATTAATTAACATAATTAGGAGCTGTAAACATTAATGGGTAATGTTCAAGCCTTTCCTAACACGTTCTTAAAAGCTTCCACTGTGTAGTTATCTGTTGACTAATTTTGGCAGGCATCTTTAGGGCTGGAGGGAGCAGGGGAATGGAATGCAAATGCACCACTGGCTCACGGGAGGAGTGAACCAAAGCAAATAACCCACTGGGTTCCTTTAATAGAGGGGAAATAAGTTATCAGAAACAAGAGAATTGTTTGTTTATGGCAGGGGAGAGTGGAGCCAACAGCTCTGCAACCTGTTTTCCCAGAGATTGGAATCAACTACCTAACCTGAAAGCCATTTGAAACAAAACAACAACAAAAAAACCCCTTCAGGCCTTTCTTGCTTATGGGATCATCTTCTTAGAAGTGTGAGCCCCTCTAATTCCAAAGGAGGGACAGCTGTTATGAAGTCCACCTGCAGTTAATCTACTTTACTGGGTGTCCATGGATTTACAGGAGGCAGGGGACACCTCTGGAAGCTTCTGTGCAGTGGCAGAAGTTGCCTCCTTCAGTGCAAGCTCAGAATTTACGAGTGTGCTGACATTAATGGAGGCAGCTCCATGGCTTTGGGGGGCACCAGCAGGAAGCCCCTGGATCCATCTATTTCCCACACACAGATAAATCTTGGCTGCAAGGTATCTGAAACAGCAGGGCCACTTGAACCCTGGTGTCACATCTCCAGAGAGGCATTGATAAGATCACCAATTCTGCTTTCTAAATCACCACAAACTCCAAGATAACGTTTTATTTCCTGTTTGACGCCTGGATTTATGATTGCCACCTCTGTGCAGGGATTGAAAACACATGCAAAGGGTTCTTTGCAACCCTGGATTTTGCTCATTCAACTATCCGAATTTCTGAGGAATGAAAAGAAGATTCTTAAAGCAGCACAGGTGCAAATTGAGCTCCCCAAGGGGCTTTCAACATAACAAGTCGTGCTCCTGAACTCTTATTTAATCACCAAGTGCACCAATGCTGCACATAAGCACATCTTCACCAGCTTTCCAAACACTGTGATTCCTTTCCAGATAGACACTCAGCTATCTGAGATCACAAAGCCCTTAGGGATCTTCCCTGACTGATCTCTCCTTTCCCTGAGAGGTTTTGCATTCACTGGGAAGAGGGTCAGGTCCTGATGTTATTTAATCGTCCTCATTCTAAGCAGACTCCCATTGACTTCCACAGGGATTCAGAGAATAAGACATTGTTGCAAGCCACAACAAGCACAGTTCTTCTACAGACCAGGCTCTCCTCAACCTGCTTGCTCCCAAATCACTTTGCCCAAAAAGGCTTTACCTTTTCCCCACCCAATTCCTGCCCTAGTTTCTGTCTCTGTAGTTTTCAGCTGTAGACCGAAGGCAAGATTGTCCTCAGCATGTGTGAATTTTTACAGGCATAGCAGAGACATTTCTGTTCCAAAAGGCACATGGACCAAAGAGAAAGGCAAAACTCCTGTGAGCAAAAAGATGGGTCCAATTAAACATTTTCATTTATTTAGCATAATTATTATGCCTTTAACTATATTGATCCATTCTCACAGACCTGCCCATCCTGACCACTGCTCTGTAGGATAACTCCAGCCTTCCCAATTTTTGATTTGTAACTCTCTAGAAGTAAAATTCACCATTACAAAAAATTGAGTCTAGATTCCCTTTCCTACCTTCTTCAAATGGCTGCAAGTGACCCATGGATACCCACAGCCCACTGACCTTGAGGCTAAGCCTCCTGCTTAGAATTAAAGCTCCTAAAAATATTCCCTCCTTTGTACATCCAAAAGTCTGGAATCAGCTAAAGTAAATAGCATTAGTCTGAGCTGGCCCATTTGCACACAAGAAAAATAAAATCTGGTAACTAATTAGTTCATTTTCCTAAAGTACTTCATACTCATCTCCATAATACTTAGGAATTAAAAGTCTGAAAATGCAAAGTGTTCCCGACCTAATGCAGCAACCCCTCCGGTGAGATTCCCAAGGACACTTCCCAAACATTAGGTTTATTTGTTGTCATAGATACTCACACAGACACAAACATCAGTGGCACCCAGGGACTCACACTTGCCAGCAGCTTGTTATAATAAAGCTCTACATGTCTGAAAGGCAGGATTGGGCTTTTTAAATTTTTTTTCCTGGAAGATCCTGCAGGCTGTGCCCGTTCAGTGGGTGTGTTAAGCTGCTGTCCTCCTCTGTTCCTTTCTCAAGCAGAGTCCTAACACAGCAGGCTGGGTTTCTGAAGGCAGGAACAGAGCAGTGGGGTGTTTCAAACTGATAACTGGGGCCTGATGTTCACCTTGGAGCTGGTTTCTCTTTCAGGAATCCAGCTAGATACCTACTAGGCTTGGCCCAGGGGAGCCTGCTCTGCCATCTGATCTGCTCTTGGTTTAACCAGCAGAGCCTGGTCCTAATCAATGAGAAAGAAAGAAAGGAAGAAGGGAATGAATCCCAAGGGGAAGGGAAGAGACCCAACCCAGCTATTATTTCACTCTACTGTGACAGGGAGAGGTGTCTTCTCCAGCAAGTTAATACAGAGCAGGAGGAAGAAGCAATTTTCCCCACTTCCCCATTTCCAACAAGCAAAGATCTGCTGGGATACAGAAACAAGAAACAGGCAAAGAAAAAAGAGCCAGGAGTCCCACTGGTGCCTGGCAGAAGCACTGAAGAGCCAGTGGCTGGCAGAGGAGAGGTGTTTAATGGATATTCTGGGAAGAGAAAGACTAAGGGAAAAGCTCAGAACTAGGGAGAATAAAAATGAGCATGAAGCACAGAGCAGTGGCTCCCAAGCTCCAGCCCTTGCTCCACAGATGGATCTCTTTGGAGAAGCAAGCAGAGGAGCTGGAAAAGGCATTTTCAGCCTTGGCTCTGTAGAATGCAAAGAAGAAAGGAGGCAAGTGGGGTAAAAAAGAACCGTGGCATGGACTGACACAAGCAGAGCAAAGGGATAGCAGAAGCAGCCACGAGGAGCTGGAGAGGCAGAATCAGAAGAGAAGGGATGAAAGAGGCATAAAACTGGGGGAAAAAAGCCCCTATCAGTTACCATTTTGATAAATAGGCACAGTTAGGAGCAAAGACTGACAGAAAATAGGGAGTGTTTCCAAGGCAAAGACAAAAGAGCAGTTCCCAAATGTCTGTGGCAGGTGGATATATTAAAAAAGACTTGATTGCCAAGAGAACAGATTTGACTTGGAGAAGATGAAGGAATCAAGTCATGGCTGGGAATGTGGCTGTGGATGACAGCCTGTTATTCTTTCCCCCAAGAGAAGAAGGATGTGTTTAATTCTGAAATCCAGTTGTTTCCCTGTTTTCACTGGCAAGGGGCTTTTTCCCACTTTGCACCCTGGGGACCACAGCAGGGGAATGTCTGCTGGAACATGAGGCTGATTCAGGGCACTGTGGCTCCAGAGTGCCAGCAGGATTATTTAACAGGCTGCTGACAAGTTCCTGAAGTGCTGAATTCCTAGTGAATTCCACACCCAGCAGAGAAAATTCCAGGCTTACACTGCAAATCCAGCGAGGAGGAGCTGAGGGGGATGGAGGACACAGGCAACAGGAGCAGGTTATCCCCTGAACCTCAACATCTCCATGGTGGAATAGCTGGAACAGGCTCTAGGTGACAGCAGAACACTGGCTGCAATCCCAGGGCTGGGAAACATGGCAAGCACACTTGAGACAAAGCTTTTTTTAAAATTATTTGATAATTTCCCTCAAGAACTACTAGGCTGCTCCTTTGTTAGATGGGCAGTGAGGGTTGGTGAGCACCTAGGGAAGCTCTTCCCAGGGCAAAATTCACATTAAAGCCACTCTATCCAAATCCTGTACTCAGATTCAAGGCTGGAAAGGTTTGATGACAGTATTTCTGTGGGCAGAGCAAGAACTTGCCTGAAACCTGAGTCACATCCATTCCTTCCAGAGCCAATGTGTTTCAGTTTTACTGGGAATTTCAGCATGGGGGAGATTAGTCAGACTCCATCAAGCAGGTTGTTTTTATTATCCAGGTCAGAGTCCAGGGCTTTTAAGTCATGCTGCATTGCAGCCCTGTGCAGAGACAACAGAAATTCTAATTATTTATAGTCATTTACTCTAAAAACAACCAGCTCTTATGGTTTGTGTGCTGTGTCAGGCAGGCTTAGGATCATCCTAGGCTGAATAAAAGACATTTAAGAGCATATAAGGGAGTTTGGGTGGCTCTTCTTAGGCTCTGCTTGTACAAAATAGCTATATCAACAGTAATAATAACTAAATCAGTAAGATCTTGTGCTAAATACAAATGTGTTTGAATTTCCCTGGAAGAGTTCAAGGCCAGGCTGGACAGGGCTTGGAACAACCTGGGACAGTGGAAGATGTCCCTGCCTAGGGTATGGAATGAGATGAACTTTAAGGTCCCTCCAACCTAAAGTATCCCTTGATTCCATGACTTGAGCAAAGGGTGTAGAAGCATGAAAAAAGCTGGTTCAGTATTTCCTGAGACATTTATGGAATAGCAGGAAGCTTCCTGGCCCTGAAATCTGTTCAGATACTCCCCTGTCTCTTCCCAGAGCCCCTTACTGCCTCAGTAATCCTTTGGTGGCTTGGAAAGGAAATTCACTCTCCTGCTTTGTGTTCCTCATCACACAGGGAAAGCAGCTCTAAAACAGCTCTTCCCAGATTTTATTTTTTTTTTTCTGGAAAGCATCTCTAATCCAGCAACCAGTCCTGAAGCTGCTGGTTGAAAGCATGGCTGTGAGTTAAAGCCTGTGTAGCTGCAGGACTCCTCCAAGCATTCCAAGGCAAAGCACAGTTGTTCCAAAATTCCAGAGCCAGAGTTGTGCCATATGCTGAGGTGTACTTCCATCAGAGGGTCAGCTCTCAGGGCTGCTGCACAGGGGGTAGCTCCATCCCAGAACATCCTCCCACCTCCATCCCCTCCTGAAAAACCCCATCTGACACGTGGCTTTGTCCCTGTCCCTGTCCCAGGCTGGCATTTTGGGAAGCCTGGCAGTGAAGGTGGGAGCGGCTGATTGCTGCCTCTCCCACGTGTGTGCCTGCATTCCCTTCTGCCCAAATCTCCCCATCCTTTGCCCCAGGGAGCTCTGCTATCCTGCAATGAGGCCATCCCAGACAACTGATCCTCTGCAGAGGCCTGGCAAGCAGCACAGTCACGTCTCCAGGCCTGGAGAACAGCACAGAAGATTGAGCAAAGCTGCCCTGCAGGGCTCACCTCCCAACTGCACGTCCCACCCCACCTTGCCTGTTCCACCACTTTGGGGAAATTCCCTGTGTTTGGGCTCTCTGCTGCTTCCCAGAGCAGGCTCCAGCTCCAAATTCCCAGACAATATCCCTTATATCCCTGGTTTTCCAACCTCTTTGCCACATTGCCAGCAACTCTCAGCAGCACCGACTCCATCTAGCAAAGAAATTATTTAAAAGCACATTATTAAGCCATCATTTAAATTAACAACAATAAAAAAGCTGCACTTGTGCTTATTTTTGATTAAATCTGAGTGTATCCCTCATGCTGAGTAATGTGCAGAAGGAATCGGTCATTTGGAGAGGCACAAGGTATTCAACTCTATCAGTCTGCACAATTCCAGCCAATTTTGAGAAACTATTGATCACACCAAAGAGGTACAGGATTAGAACATCCAAATTTTTCTCTCCCAAAACTAAAAAGGTGAGAGTTAAGGAACTTGGCACCTCCAGGCACTACAGTGTGTTTCTTGGACTGCAGAGATGACTGGGGTTTTGAGCTAAAACTCCTGATAAATGGCTGCTCTTAATACCATGCCTGGCTTAGAGCTGAGCTCATCTGGAATGTTTCTCCTGGTCTTTTCCCACACTTTTAAAATGCCAAAGTAGAGGTTCTAAATTATTTTTCTTTCTAGTGAGCTCTGTGGTTATTAGCATTGACCAGGAGTGTAAACATCTCTAATTTTATAGATGGACTTTGCAACATTCTCCCTTTTTCCCTGGTTTTACACTCTGTGTGCACCTGATGGGGGGATTTATTCCAATAAGGCTGCACAAGCCACTTGGGATGAACATGGAAAAATCAACCACTGAGACTGCTTTCATCTGCATGAAATTGCCTCAGAATTATCATTAAATAGCTCATTTATGCTTTCACATAAACCACAGAGAGCCAGATCTCTTGCAGTGGACAAGGAGCTGTCCCTGAGCCATGAGTGTTCCCTAGGGGACAAGAAGGTCAATGGGATTCTGGGGTGCATCAGGAAGAGCATTCCCAGCAGGTCAGGGGGGGATCCTGCCCCTATGGAAGCACCTGGAAGCCCTGGGAAGCACCTCTGGAGTGCTGAGTCCAGCTCTGGGCTCCTCAGGACAAGAAGCTCCTGGAGGAGCTGCAGAGGTGATGAAGGGATTGGAGCATCTCTGAAGAGGAAAGGAGGAGCTCAAGAGTAGCCACAGCTGAGAGGGGACCTCTGTAATGTGTATAAATATCCAAAGGGTGGATATTTATATATCTGGATATTCCAGAGCATGGACCAGGCTCTGCTCCATGGGGCCCAGCAGTGGGACACAAGGAACAGGCAGATGCTGAGGCCCAGGAGTTCCACCTGAGCAGGAGGCAGAAATTGTTCCCTGGGCAGTGACTGAGCAGTGAACAGAGTGTCCAGGGAGGCTGTGGAGTCTCCCTCACTGGGAATATTCCAGAGCCATCCAGACACAATCGTGTACCCTGTGCTCTGGGATGACCCTGCTGGAGCAGGGAGGTTGGACCAGACCCTCACTGTGGTCCCGTCCAACCTGGCCCATTCTGGGCAGTGAAAGAGAAAGCAGTGTCTGGTTACATCCCTAAAAACCATTTTCAGCTTCTCTTTTCCCACTGACATTTTCCTGGTGCATCACAAGTGCTTCTCAAGGCAGTTCAGTCTTGGGTGCAAATAGTGATTCCAGTTTTAAATGAGTTCTCCAGCCACTCTCCCAAGCAGTGATGCAGTGCCTGATGCACCTGGTCACACTCTGTCCTTTGGAAACTCCTGAGGTTAAATCGTGGGCAGGCAGCAGGTCAGGGGCACAGTGGGACAGCCATGACACAGTGGCTGGAGAGCATTTTAATCCAGAGAGGCAAAAAAATAAGTTCTGTCAGCCTGGGCTGGATTTCTGCACTGATACCACAGCTATAAGGCAGAGATAGAAATACTGCAATGTGTCTGATGCCACCTCAGATCCATCCATTTTCATCACACTGCAAAAATTACATCAATGAAAATCACACCATTTACCCAAAAGCAGGGTTGTCTAATCACCATAGCACTCCTACATGTCCTACTTGTTGGAATATTAGATATCTAGTATTGAAAAAAAAAGGGTGGATCAAAGCACAGAGCTTCTGTGCTCCTTCCAGGCTCCCAATCCCAGTTTTCCAGGCAGATACAAAGGGTGTCTCTTTGCACAGCATACACAGGGAGGCTGGCACACCCCAGCAGCACTGCATTGTCCTCAGTTTTAAGTGATGGGCCATGGCAAAGCAGTGTGGAGCAGCCAGGTTAGAGCCTTCTTCCCCTCCTGCAGAGATGCATTTTGGTTCACCTTGACTTCTGAGAAGCAAAAACATTTGCTCAAATTTCTCATAAACAAATCCCATAAAACAAAATGCTCTCTTATACTCCATTTCACTCCAAATCCCAAAGAAACTTGTGATGTTGGAGGGCAAGTTATTTCTTTTGGCTGGCCTTGCTAGAAAAAAAATGGCATGCTTTATTTTCCTCTTTACAGGATTCATATTGTGTTAATAAAGTACTCTTGATTCCCTCTGGCTGACTCTGCAGGAAAACTATTCTTACAAAGCTTCTAGTCTGGGTTAAAGTAATCTTGCTTAAAACTGCCCATAATTGTTTCAGTCTCTTAAGTTGAATGCTGAGCACTGGAAATTCTGCCAAATTTGAGCCAGGATTGGGTGTTCTACACTGGCAGGATAAGCTGACCAAGGGTAAGGAATTCAGTAAATGCAGAGGGAATTTGACCTGGTGTTTCTTTGAGCCAGCTTCTGTATTTCTGACCTTGCTCTGAAGAGAGTGGAAAGACATGAGAAAAATCAAACCAGATGAGAGTTTAATGGGAGCTATTCCATCAGGGAGGCCCCAGCCCTGGAGCAGCCCCTGGGGGCAGCTCTCCTGCTCACCAAGGGCTGCTCATCCTGCTCTCCTGCTTACAAGGACTCCTTACCCTGCTCACCTTGCTCTCCTGCTCACCCTGCTCTCCTCCAAAGGCTGGAGACAGCCACCAGGAAGCTGACACTGGAAAGGAGCCTGGGGACAGCCAGACTGGGAAAGAAGGGGAGCAGCCCTTCATCCTTGGAGAAATCCCTGGAGGAATGCAGCTCTGGTAAACACAGGGTGATCAACGACTCCAAAAGAGTTTCCTTCTCCAAAGGAAACACACTCAAGGAACTTCAGAGCTAGAAAATCAAGCACTGAGGTAGTGCTGGATGTTTTCCCTCCAGGGGCAAGGATGGGACACCCAGGTGTCCTCAGATCCATCAGGAGATGCTTTCAATGTTATTCCACACCTTGCAGCTCTGCCCAGAAGTCAAGCCAAAAACTCTAAATAACCTTCCAGGGATCTGCTTTCCAGCCCTTTTAATCTTCCCATTTCCATGCTTGGTGGGTACATTGAGTGTTCTCTAGGTTAGTCTGAGCCTTCAGCACAGCTTGGTTGGTACCAGCTCTTGCCAAGCAGTTCAGTTCTATCAGCCAGGATGTGATTTTTCCCAATCCTCAGTTAATTCAAATGGGAGCTCTGAGTAAACTTTGGGCAACATTTTTTGAGTGTATGGAGGAACATTCAAAATCAGAGCACCAGAACGTTTCATCAGTGTCAATATTACAAAGTTTCTCTTCTGATTGTAGCAGGTTTTCTTTTAAGTTAAGCTAATATTGGAAGACTAAGTGGCTTTGGTTTTCCTTGGCATTATTCATGCCCAAGCTGCCTTTTATTCCCATTCAAAAACCTAGGAGCCATTTGCAGTGCTATCATCCATGTCTCCAATTATCTCAAGGAGAAAAACCTATTGCCATTTTAAACCAGCAATGATTTGTCAGAATTTTGAAGAGAAAAAAAGCAGGAATCAGGATAACCAGGAGTCCTGGCAGAGAAAGCTCATGCCCCAGCCCACCTGAAGGGGAACAGAGATTCCCATTTTTCCATTACATTAATTACTTATTGCTATCCCAAAAAGACCAGAAGGATCCTTGGAAAGGTAATAACTTCATGACAAAGCAGAACAGACTCTTTTGCTGCAAGAACTCAAGCAGCTTATGAACAACTGCACTGGGTCAGCCAAAGGTCTACCTTTCCTGGCCAGTAACACCACATGTAATAAAACTATCAGGGAGAATTACCACATTCCTCATTTAGGTCTGTCCCCTTCAACAACTGTTCCCAACTATTACTTGCCTTTGAAGTTCCCTTCTCCCATTTCAGATCTAAGGCAGGCACTGGGGACCCAAAAGACCATTCTAATTATGATAGTTACTATAATAAAGGATATCACCTTTCCCCACAAACCTTGCCTCCTCATTCCTCCATGGGAATGCTTTCCCTTGCACATTGTTGGCCTCACTACACTTGATCTTCAATTTTCAAAGCTGAATATTTATGCAGAACAATAAAGTTTCTGATCCTCCAATTACCCTGCACTGAAATGCTTCCATGCATAACAAGCACACGTACAAGCAAACAGTGGGAGGATCAGGACCTGAGATAAAACATCAGTTGTAATGTTGTCTGTGTCCAAACTCATTAAAGATGATAAGAAGCCCGTGGAAATCAATCTCACTTTATAAGTAATTCTGTATTTGCCCATTGGTTATTTTTTCTGGAAGTGATTTTCAAAGAGCTAAAGAGAGCACAAATACAAAAGGGAAAAAAAGCACCACAGCAAAGACACCCAAAATAAACCAGCACTGCTATTTAAGCAGTCTGAGAGAATCCATATCAGGTGGGATTACAGAAACAGGCAAGAGCTACACAACTGAGGAGGATTTTATTTCTTTAAAGAGCTCCCCCCTCTTAGTCTGTGTCCCATTTCTGCACAGAACACCCCTGTGTCCCTCCACTCAGAGCCTTCACCATCATTCATGCCTCCTCTTCTGCACACAGCCCACATCTTTTCTTCCCCTGAGAAGACTTAAACACTGTTGTTCCTCCAAAGAACAATTTATTTTTCCTGACAAGGCCTTTTATGCAATTAGCTGGAGAAACCATAGCCAAAAAGAAAGAATAACACATGTAAAACCACACCAGAGAACAGAGTAGGTAGGAACTTGTTGAGTCTATTACCAGACAAAATGTTTAAATCAATGGTGTGCTCTCATAAATCAAAAGCCACATTTAGTCCTAACTATAACCATCCCCGAGCAATGAGGAATAGAGAGAAAACACTTTAGAAAAAATTTGAAGCTCCTCAATGAGGAAGGGGGGAAGCAGCAGATGAGACAAGCACAATGCAGGGTCATCTCCCAGACAAAGGATTTATTGTACAGGTGAGAATGGAGGTGCCACAGCACTGAGGGCTGAGCAGAGCCTGCCAATCACCCCGACTTGTCCCAGTCTGGTGGTGATTTGGAGACATTACAGAACCATTTGAACCTAGTTAAAACTTGGACATTTATGTGGGGTTTGTGCTGTACAAATATTGAGCCCAGAAGAGCCAGAACTCTTTGCTACAGATCACAGACAAAAGGATTTGCACTGCAGACCATAAAAGATCATTCTTTTTCAATTACACTTGACAGGTCTGAGTTATTGTAAGAGGAATAGGTTTGGAGCAGTAACAGTGAACCAGAGAACATAATGTAATTTGAGAAACAGCACAAAAACCTCATCACATCCTTTTCCTTTTCAGCTGGGAGTGCAAGATCGTATCTTTTCACCCCTCCATCCTTGTTCATCCCTTTACTCTTCCACTTGAGCTGCTTTGATTCAGATTTAGGGCTCCCATTCATCCCAATTAGATGGCTTTTCTGTAAAGCTGCTTTCCAACCCCTGCTCTGCTTCTGTTGACAGGATTTCACTGCTTTCCAGAAAAGTGATGGATTTCTCACATACCACAATTTCTAAAGGTCCCTTCTTCAACAGCATCCTCCTCAGCACAGAAACCTTGAGCAGTTGCGCTAAAGCAGTGGCTCTGACCCAAAGAAGGATCTTTTTGCCTGCTGTGAGCTCCAGCACTCCTCATTTTTATTTGCAGCAGTGCAAGCAGAGGCTGCTGCTCGGTGCCTGGGAACAGAAAACGAGGAGCAGGTCACCCCCAGGAGCCATCCTCAGCTCCCTGCCTGCAGGCTTTGGGCTCCTGAGGGCCTCCCCAAGCTGCTGCTGGGGTTTGTCTCACAAGGAGGAGGTTTCTTCCTAGCCCTGTCCTTCCATCTCCCCTTCTTTACTCTGTTCAGCCACCGAGCCCAGTCCCACCAAACAAACTTCATTTGTTCCTTCGGGCAATTGGTTTTACTGGAACTGCATCCTCCCTAAGAAATCCAGGACAATTTGCTTCTGCTTTTGCTTGCAGCGCTTAGCACGTTGTCAGCACTCCCACTGAAGCAATCACACTGAAAACAAGAGTTGCTTCTTCCAGTTCTGGCATTTACACATTTTTATGAGACGCTGGAAAAGTACAGTTGGATATTTCTCCCCCTTGCAAATGCTGAGACAGTAATAAGTAACAGATTCACAGAGTTCTGACTCGGATCTAGGTGTCTCTGACATGTACCATGGCTTTCAAATATATTACACACTCTAATGCTCCTGTTATCAAGAGCTTAAGTTTTTTACATCCTCCTCTCCCCATCAGCAGTGGAACCAGGGAGGATTCTCATCACAAAGCTCCCCTGCACACTTCCCACAAAACAAAGCAGCCTGCTGGGGCTCCAGTTGGGAGCGACTTCTTGCATCATCTGGGATCATTTTCTTACCCTGTTATTACCTCTAATCACCAATACTTCAGTGTTTCTAGGAAGTTTCAAAAGGGGAAGGCAGTTAAAAATTATTTGAACAAATAATATTGTGAAGCAAGCTCAGAATCCCTCCACAGTGTTTGGGACCTCCTCCTAATTCAAAAGCTGTTCATGGGACACAGCTGGTGGGACCCTCTTCAGCCCTGGATGAAGTGCAGCTCATCTGATGGTACAAAGATATAAAAATTTAAAATTATAGAGTGGTGTGGGTAAGAAGGGACTTTGAACACCATTTAGTCCCACTCCACACCTTCCACTGTCCCAGGTTGCTCCAAGCCCCATCCAGCCTGGCCTGGAACACTTCCAGGGATGGGGGGCAGCCACAGCTTCTCTGGCTGTTCATTTTATCCTGGTGTTTCCAACTGCAAACCAAGGAATTTAGATCCAGTTGAATCTAAAAGAACATCCTAAGATAAATGCCTGAGACAACCCATTGCGATGGCTCTGAGTAGAACGCTGCCAGAAAGTGAAGGGGGAATGAAAATTGAGATTCATTATGTTTAAAGTGGACTTTTGACCAGGGAGATGAATGGCTGCATTTTTCTGGGCAGATTTACAGGCCAAATGAATCCCTGGTTTAACCTCTGAACTCGGAGGGTTTCATAATGGGAGGAATTTGCCTATTGGGGGTCATGCATGCGAATTCCCAGGCATTACAAGATTGAAGTTGTGGTCATTTCAACATAGAAGAGAAAGAGGAAAACCCACAAGAGGGTGGGTAGGGAAATAAGATTTAAGAGTGCTGTTTCCAGACCATCAGACAGCAATGGATATACTCAAGAACAAAACAGATGCCCTGGAAGAATTAGAACATCAAAATGTTTGGTACTCTCTGCTCTGAGGTCACTGATGACCATGGAAAATCACATCCTGCAGTGCCCTCAACCAGAAAATCCCAGTTATCCCTGACTGCTCAGTAAATTCCTGACCCTCTTTCCATGGAAAGATGGACATTGTCTTCTCCTCACTTATTTTTTGGCATAAGCACCTGCTGAAGTTGCTACCAAAAAAAAGGTGAGAAGAGCCACATCACCCCAAACAAGTGCACCAGCTCAGAGGAGGAGAATCACCCAGAAAATACAGATTATAAACCAGAAAACCCTTCCCAATTTCAGAATATGGTAGAATTTCTACAGCACTCAGATATACTCAGCATACATCCCCAGAGGTAAATATCACAGAATGGTTTGGGTTGGAGGGAACCTTAAAAAGAATTTAATTCCAACCCCCCACCATCTCCAAGAGCTGCGAATGATTTAAAAGCGAAAAAGGGAGTACAAATACCAAATGTAACATGAATAAATATTGGCAGCTGGCCCTGGTATCATGTTCAGTGGGCTCCCAGCTGATTCTTCACCCACAGTGCATTTGCCTTTCCTTCCTCCCAGCTGGCACTGAGGTAGCAACAACCTCAATTACAAATTTTGGGAAGTCTTTTACTGTTACCAGACTTGTAGCAGCATTTCAGGCTGCACTTAACATAAAACTGAGCTATTTTCTGGCTGTCTGTAAAAAATGGAACACGAGCTAACATTAAATAATAGAACAGGCAGGGTTTTGAGGCCAAAATCCCGTTCTTAATGGATTTTTAAAAAACACACTGACAAGCACAGCCCTTTGTTGATGCAGGCTGGTTTCTGGGAATGCAGTGACCAAGAATTAGAAGGATTTGCATGTAGAACTTGTAACTGTTGAACAAGCCAGAGCTCCCAAGCACAGATGAATGTTTGTTGATTCTGCCCTAATTGGTGTTGCATTAATACCAGCAAGAGATCCCAACCCTACACGTGGTGCTACAGAAACAGAACAGATGCTCTGTTCCAATGATCTCAGCTTAAAACTGAGCCTGCAGCTTAACACCAGACTAGCAATATCCCTCAAGGTACCAGTTGTTTAAAAAAAAAAAAAGAAAACATTTTTAGGAATAGTGTTGACCTTTCTGAGCTCTTTTCTTCTCCAGGGAAATTTCATTTCATTTAGAGGAAATATAACCATGCTGTTTGAAAGTATCACAACGGTTTTTCTGCACTGTCAGAATTTTCTTTGGAACAGAAAAAATCTTCCTGATATTACCAAATAAACAGAAAATCTTACAAATATATTTCACCAAGCAACAAAAGGGAAAGAAGTTAAAGGGTCTTATCAGTATAAATGGCCTTGGGGCTGGAGTTATTTTCTGTATCTTTTAATCCCTTTCTGAAAGGTCTGGAAGCTCCCTGTGTTACCCATGAAACCTTCCCACAGTCACCAACTGCCCCTTCCCAGCTTCCATCACCACCAAGTCCACTGGAAATTTAGGAGTGGTAATCCTGACATTTAGAGATTAAATCCTGATTTAAGCAAAATAACTCTTCTTTAAAAAAAAAACATACAAACTGGATGTTGAAAGGACAGAGTTGGGCTATGAAAGTTAAATAATGTAAAATAACATAATAACCATTCCCAGAATGGTTTGGGTTGGAAGACCCCTTAAAGTTCATCCCATTCCCCCCCTGCCATGGGCAGGGACATCTCCCACTAACCCAGGGTGCTCCCAGCCCTGTCCAACCTGGCCTGGGACACTGCCAGGTACAAACACTTCAATCTCCATCTCTCAGCTAGGCAGGAATCTGCAGTTTTAGGAATTTCCCTGAGAATCTGCAGTTTTTGTTGGGCCATGGGATAAGAGACATGGATTGGTAACTGTCTTAATGAACTTACAGGACAGAAACCACTGCCATAAGAAGCTTTTCTGCTATCTAACATCTTTATCAACCAGGTGAAAAATGATGAACTCTAATTCCTCTTCCACTTTTGTTTCTCCCACAGGCATATCACAGGCAGGTTTCCTGACTATCCCCCTGAGAAGACAGGTGGTTCCAAGGCTTTAATTATTGAAAAACATCCAGAGGAGGTACTGTCCCTCTTTTAATGAAAAAAAATTCATGGTGTTGGAGAAGGATTTGCTACAGAACATGCTAGTTTATTTAAGCAACAATTTTCCCTAACAGTGGCTCCAGTTCTCCAAGAACCTTATGGTTAAAAGCTTTCTGTTGCAAATAAAAGAATGAGGTTTTTTCCCAGGGTGTTTTCATCAGGTGCTGAAATCTGTTCCCTTTTGGGCTGTGCAGCCACTGAATCACGACTGAAGGTGCTCAGGTGAATGGGAAAGAAGTGGAGAACAACAGCAGAGGAGATTTTCCAGTGCAGGCAGGGCTAAGCCTTGATTTACTGCCAAGGCTCATTAAGCAAATTGAACATCCCAGCTAAGGAAGTATCTCAGTTTGTGTGTGCTGTAGGTTGTTTTTCCTGGTAAATCCCTCTCCTGATGTCTCTGGCTAATGGAAGTGGCTGATAATCTCTTCCTCTGATCACAGAGTGTCACACAGGGAAAGTGATTAAGCCCAGCTGAAGGCAGTGCTGAGCACTTGGAGCCTTTCCCACCCATCCCGAGGAGCCAAGGGGGTCATGGGTCTGGTGGGGGAGAACAGGAAGCAGGATTTGGCCCCTGAGTCAACCACTGTGCTGGGCTAGCAAAACTTAAGAGGTCAAAACCCAAATTCTGTGGTCCTGAAAGCCCCACCCCTGAGACGGGTGGGGTGCGCTAACCGGTGCTCTCACACAGGCATGGCAAAAGAGGATTTTTATAGAATCACAGAATGGTTTGGGTTGGAAGGGAGGTAAAAATCATCTCATTGCAGCCACCCTGACACCTTCCACTAGCCCAGGTTGCTCAGAGCCCCATCCAGGCTGGCCTTAAATGCTTCCAGGATGGGGAATTTTGGATCCAGTCCTCCCTGGGATCCCAGGGAGGAGCCTGGGGCACACAGCAGTCTCTGTGTGGTTTGGGGGGATGTAAGGACAGCACACATCACAGCACTAACCATCAGCTAGCTTTGCTAAAAACACAGGAAAGCTGCTGCAAACTGCTCCCTGTGCCCCACTAAAACTGAGTTTGGGGCATGCTCCTGCTTTCAGCCAGGTTCAGGGGCTAAATCCTGCTGGGCTTTGCTCTGCTGTGTGGAGTTTGTGAGGTCCCCAGGACAAGGTGAGAGATGAGAATCTGACTCCATGTTCTCAGAAAGCTGATTTATTATTTTATGATATTATATTAAAGAATGCTATACTAAAACTATACTAAAAAAAGAGGATACATCAGGAGGCTTAACAAGAATGAATAATAAAAACTCGTGACTGACTCCTCAGAGTCCAACACAGATGGACAGTGATTGGTGATTAATTAATAACAATTCACATGGAACCAATCAAACATGCACCTGTTGGATAAACAATGTCCAGACCACATTCCAAAGCAGCAAAACACAGGAGAAGCAATCACATAATTGTTGTTTTCATTCCTCTCTGAGGCTTCTCAGCTTCCCAGGAGAAGAAATCCTGGCAAAGGGATTTTTCAGAAAATGTGACAGTGACACTGCTGTTCAGGCAGGCAGAGGAAGGAGATCCTCAGTGAAGTTTTCAGTCTCCAAAGCAGAAAGTCCTGCCAGAGGCCAGAAGGCTTTGTTGGGAGCCACCCAGCAAGTGGGGCTGACGGCTGGGGAAGGGTTTGGGGGATGTGGTGCCAAATAGAGCTGCCAGCATCAAGGATTAACACAGCTGGGGAAGAAAACACAGCAAGGAATTATTCTGAGCAGCACTGGATATGGAGGTAGATTCTGGAGAAATGGGTTTAACCTTCCTGTCATGCTCCCAGCTTTCAATTCTCACCTTCAGCTGTTTTGTTGCCTTTCCTGAGCATCTGCTTTTTCTTTGCATGGAAAAATGGAAGCCAAAAGTCTGGAGAGGTTGTTTTACTGCTTATTTTCCCTGCATTCTGGAAAAAAAAAAACCTTCCTCTATTTTCCTAACAAATTTTCACTAGCAATTATCTGATTTTCACCAATTCTGGGGCCTGTTTTTTTCTCCCTTTTTAGCCAGCAGAATGTGTGTCACAGTCTCAACAGATCTCCCCAATGCAGCTGGCCAGAGAAAATTCAGTGCAATCATGATTTTACCTGAATGTCAGACAAGTAAAACAATTTTTGTTCCACTGAGTCAGCTGCATAGTAAAAAATATTCCTGAGGCCACTGGGTTTGTTCCACACACTGGTCTACTGGGCAACATAGGGAAGGAAATCCTGGCCCCATGGAAACTGATGGGAGTTTTGTCCTTGACTCCAGGGGGGACAGGAGTTCACCTCTTGTCTCTATGAGCTCCTGTATGAGCAGGGGTTGGTTACTCCCAAGTCAAACTCCATGAAAAATCAAGCCTGAGCTGTATTTAAAAAGGGAGCATTTTATAAGGCTTCAGTAAAGACACTTTGGGGAAAATAAAATACAAATTAATCACTTCACGAACCATTGCTGCATTATTATACATTCTATATTTCTTGATCCTTTGACAACCCTGACCTTACTTGACTTTGTGATGTAGCTGGCCTTCTGCACAAACTGCTTCCATGACATTTTACAAATACCTTCCCAAAGACATCCCAGTGCCCAGCACTTGGTGCTTCAGTCAGAAAAAGAAGTGCTGTCCCTTGAAAAGAAGCATTTTCTCTACTTTACTTGCTCTTCAAGAGAAATTTAACATTCCAGGACATTGGTGTAATCTCCCTGCATCTGTTCCAGATTTCTATCCCTAATGGTTTTTTGTGTTTTGCTCCACAGATAATCATCGGTTGTGACAATTTTTAGCTTTGCCCTTATCCTGCTGCCAACAAAATTATGATCTTTCCCTGTAGTTCATTAAGTCTCATCACCATGAAAATAAGCCAAGAGAGTTGCCATTTCACAGACACTTCCCCCTCTCCCAGCTCCTCATTTCCAATATTAACTAACATTTAAAAAAAAAAGAAAAAAGGTATCAGAGAAGGACTAAAAGCCTTCAAATATTCTGAATATTTCTAGGTAACCATGCAGGAGGGAAACTCTAGTTGGCCTCTGTTAAATTACACAACACTTAAAATACTCACCTACAGACAGCAATCTACCTAACCCAAAAAACCACACCAAAAATCCTCCATAAAGAAGAAATATTTCCTAGATTCCAACCAAACTTCTTTCTGTAGAGTTAATATTCCAAGAGAGGAATTTTCCCTCCAGGAACACTGGGCTGTGTCCCTATGAAGTGTTAGAGTCTGAGGCTGCTCTCCCCTGCACGGCTGGAGATCCAGCATTCCCAAACTCACTCTAGCCCTGCTTTTCTTTTGTGCCCACAACTCTAAAAGGCAAGAAGTTCAAGTAAGGTTTTCTTTCAAGGAATAAGGGAAGGTTTTATTCCTGAAGAAGAACTTTTACCTGAGCCAACACCAAAACTCCCTGAGTCTGAGGACAGCAGAACAAGTGGGTCCTGCTGGCAGCTGGAAGCTTTCTTATTCTTGGCTCATATAAACCAGCATTAGACATTTTCATTCACAGGCTACACTCTGGTTTAGTGCCCAGTTCTTCCCCTGCCTCCAAAAAAAAGGAAATTTGCACTGCAAGACTTTAGAAACTGATATTGGAATACAAAAGTCAATTCAACTTTTATGAAGCATCAGTTTTAAAGGAAAATGTCTTTTCAGCCACTGAAGAAAATGTTACTGGAGAAGAATCATCACTGGCAGTAGGAGTTCTAGGAAAGACTGGGAAAAATACAAAGAGGCTAAAACTCATCTGCTCCTACTGAAACACAGTCTCTTCCTCAGTATTAAGAGTTTGCTAAGTACTTTCTGTAAAATTTCAAAACCAGACAACCTAGCAAAGAAAAGGGGAGTCTAAAACAACTTAAGAAGACATCTACTTCTCTTTCCACCATGAAGTTTTCTCCAGGGCAAAAAAACCCAAAAACCCTACACTAAAATGTGGGTGAATTGCCTACTGATCTCAAACTAACCTTTGCTTGCCATTCCCTTTCTTCCCTCCTGTTTTGTCAGATGGTTCAGGCATCTCCTTGCTGTGGTATTTTCTGGGTCCCCAGGATGAAGGAGGAATTGAGAATCTGACTCCATGTTCTCAGAAGGCTGATATATTATATATATTAAATATTATATTATATTATATTATATTATATTATATTATATTAGGAATGCTATACTAAAGAGAAAGGACACAGACAGAAGGCTTAACAAGAATGAAATAATAGAAACTCGTGATGACTCCTCAGAGTCTGACACAGCTGATGGTGATTGGTCATTAAGTAATAACAATTCACATGAAACCAATCAAACATTCACCTGTTGGATAAACAATGTCCAGACCACGTTCCAAAGCAGCAAAACAGGGAGAAGCAATCAGATAATTATTGTTTTCATTTCTCTCTGAGGCTTCTCAGCTTCTCAGAAGAAATCGTGGCAAAGGGATTTTTCAGAAAATATGACAGTGACACCTTGCAGCTGGAGGGGAAGTGGTTCTGGATAAAAGAGCAGAAGCCACTCAAGGTTAGACACACAGCTTCCCCCAGCTCTGCAATGCTGGAGCTGCTTGGAGCAGAGCTGGAGGAGCTGCAGCAAGGCCAGGCAGAGGCACAAGGACACTTGAGCTGCTCAGTGCCATCCCAGCAGGTTCATGAGAACACAAACTCTGGCTCACCCCTTCCAGCATCACCCCTCCGTGCAGAAACACGAAAGCAGAATGTGAATGCACTGAAGTACTGCTGCAGAATGGCCCTGGTGCAAATTGGGACCTTTTGTCAATCCCATGTGTGTGTGCAGGTATCCTGCTGGACAGAGATGCTGGGGATGGTTCTGGTTCCCCTTTGCAGGCAGAGCAGAGGTGACAGGGTTGGGTTCTGGCTGCGTAGGAGCACTGCAGTAAAGGATACACTCGGAGTAGCTGTGTTGGTTTTGGATCCAGCAGGCCTGCTGGGACACTAAAAACCTATTCTGAACTCCAGTCAATCTGTTAATCTATCCCAGGGAATGAAATGCTTCGCTGCTTATCAGCACAAGATGTGACTGAGCAGTGCTCAGGGCTTGAATTACCATATTTAATTAAATGTAAGGTACTGAAAGGCTTGGGGAGAGCCACTAATGGAACTGCCCTGGCTGCAAAGCACAGCCCTTGTCATTGTCCCCCCCAGCATCCAGTGCTCAGTACATTAAAAGGTATACTTGAGAAAACAAATATTTTCACTGTTACAGGAAGCACATCTTACAGCTGGAAATGTTTTATTTTCTGCTCTTTCACAGTACTGCCAGTGTTAGTGGTCCATTAATAAACTTCAATGGGTTTTGTGGTTTAGACTCATTAGTAAGTGATCTTAGAATTCCTCTCAGGGACAAGAAAGCTGCCTAGAAACAAGAGAACGGTGGAAGCAGCAAATTTTCCCTGCCTTTTTCAGATAATAAAGTATAATTGCCCAGGAACTAAAGATATGAGAATTGATGGAGCTGTACCCAGTTATCAGCTGCTATTTGCTTGCAGGGATAAAGATGCTGAGCTATCCCTGTGTATCTGTCAGGGTTTGTCACAATATCTCCATCCAATCTCCCTCAGCCACTAGAACAATTTCAGTCTTTAGCCATATATTGAAATTAGACACACCTCAGGGCAGCCTCACAAAATCCATCCCTGTAAAAATCAATCTGCCTTACAAACACCAGGACAAATTCATCATCTGGGTCTGAGATAATTCATTATGAATTCATCATCTGGGTCTGAGTCCAGAGGGAACTTGGAGTTGTGTGTCATTAGAATATTCTGCTTCTGGACAGCTTCAGGAACTGGTTTTACTCCATAAAAGCTCCCATGATTTGGGACAGAGAAATCAGCCTTTCCCTAATGATAAATTGGGATATTCAGCACCTGTGCTGGAGTTAGTCAGCACAAAAAGTCTTCTCTGGGATGGTCTGGAATTCAGAGAGTGCTGCCTGTTGGATATTTTGTTTTCCCAATCCCATTCATCCCTGCCTCTTTCAGATCGTTGAGGAGCTGGCTGCCAAAAAGGCAAAGGCAGAGGCAGAGAAAAATGAAAAGGATAAGAAGGTAAAAGAAGCCAAGGAACCTGCCCCAGAGAAAAAGCCACAAAAAGTTGAAAAGCAGGTAAGGAATGAAAGCAGATTGTGAAACCTCAGGTGTGGGCAGGGGCTGTAAAGTGACATTAAAGTGGTCACCAAAGCTCCAGGCTCAGGTTCAGGACACCAAGAACTGGCTGAGGTTGATCTCTCTCAGCCTTCCCATGACCTGAGGGATTCTGGGGAACTTTTTACCTCTCATATTTTAGGAATGGCCACGACTGAGCTCAGTTGGAAGAGCTGATGGAGGTGCAGACTGGCAGGGACATCAATGAGAGCAAAAATCCCCTTTAGGGCTTTGAGATCATTGCCAGGACACAAAGTGATAACCAAGCATTCCCAGACCCTCTTTCCATAGAAAATCCCAGCTATCCCTGACTGCTCAGTAAATGCCTGACCCTCTTTCCATGGAAAGATGGACATTGTCTTCTCTTCCCCTCATTTTTTGGCATAAGCACCTGCTGAAGTTGCTACCAAAAAAAGGTGAGAGGAGCCACATCACCCCAAACAAGTGCACCAGCTCAGAGGAGGGGAATCACCCAGAAAATACAGATTGTAAACCAGAAAACCCTTCCCAATCTCAGAATATGGTAGAATTTCTACAGCACTCAGATATACTCAGCATAGATATCCAAAGGTAAATATCACAGAATGGTTTGTGTTGGAGGGAACCTTAAAAATAATTTAATGGTGCAGAAGAGTTCATCACTGCCACCCCTTGCAAAATTAGGAATTAAAAGCCTCAGAGCTTGTGTGGATTCCAAACCAACTTTTAAACCCCATCAGCCATGCATAAATAAAGCCATGAATTTTCCATGTTCTCGGGGTAGGAACTCATTTTGTTTCAAATATCAATAGACACCACTTAATGTACAATATACCCCCTAAAATCTTTGAGGTAAAGGGCTGCTTTCACAAAAGACACTTCCAAATTATTTCAGCAGCTTTACAGAGCAAACCACCTGTGGGACAGAGCAGTGACCAAAGGGCATCTTCAAAAGCTGTGCAGCAAAAATTGTCAGCTTTTGCTGAAGCAGCAGCTTTTGTTTCTCATTTACTTCCGCAGTATAAACAAAAGTTTAAAGAATATATATTTTTTTAATAAGGGTCATTAATCTCTCACTAAATATGTGGAGGAGAAGGGTGAGTTTTCTCGGGCAAAGCTTACTCTTCACTGCAAGTTTTACACAAATTAATTTGAAGGCCTAACCCTAGAACAAATATATTTCCAAAAAAATGATGCTTTTCTTGGACAACATCCATTAATCTGGCCAAAGCTCTCAGAACATCTAGCCAGGAACCTAAATTACATGAATTTAGGAAGCATCAGTCAATTTAATTGGAAGGTAGATACCTAAATGTTAACTTGTAAATGAGCATCTTGAAAACACTGTTTGGGAGTTTGGAGTGGGGGTTTTTTTTTCCCCTTAAATAAAAATGTAAATGAAAATACAAAAATGTAAATGCAAATACACAGCAGGCTGAAGGAGCAAATACATGAAAGTTTTTCAAGGTCTTTAAGCCTGATTGCTTAACTTTGGTAGCTAGGAAGGGTTGTGGCTGCTCTTGTGCAAACCAAATTTTTAAGTTCTGGTCCCACGTGTCTTCAGTCAGTCCCTTGTTACTGTGACCAGTTTGCTGGGTGACGCTGTCACAGCCCGGGTGAAGCTCCTGAAACGGGATGGCATCTCACCCATCTGCTTAAAAACCTGACTTTCCCAGGATAAAATTGGATTACTTCTTGGTTTTGCACATTTCTGAAGGTAAGAACCGACGAGAGCAGAAATGTGTCTCGATCCCCTGGCAGCCTCTGCAAGGCTGTTTTGAATTGGGGTGAAATAACAGCGTGGAGCTCTGGGGTTTCATAACTTCATGTCATTCCCATCTCCTCAGCCATCACAACTCCTGTCAAGTAAAATTCTGAGCCATTATATCAGGTTCTCTATGGTTCATTGAGAAACAACAAAGGGAACATTCTCTCCAAGGTTATAGCACTGACAGGGAAAAAAAAAAGAGTATCTTAGACCAGTTGAGAAGTATTTGGAAAAGTTCTAACAGCAGGACTCTTATTAAAATAAGTGTAGGCTATAAGTCATAGGGATGCAGGCAGAAAAAAGCTCTGCTCCCAACTTCAGCTCTTAAAGAAAACAAAAGTTGGACCCAGAAGGAAATTTAAGTATTTCTGAAAAGCCCGATAGCAATCTTTACAAAGAGTATTTGATATCAAAGGAACTTGATTTTTTCTTTTCTCTGCAAGGTGCTGATTTGATTTCCCGAAGGAAAAAAACAACCCATGGCTCCATCCCGCCCAAAAAAATCCCTTTTTCCAAAAGCAGCAGCAGTCTGGGCTGCCTCACCCAGCAACCTGCTGGAGCTTGTCCCACTGAGTGAGAGCAAGGCTGTGCATCCCTGAATTTCACCAGAAATGCCAAACATGAGGCACATCCCTGTCCCTGGTGAAACCTCTGAGGGAAATCTCCAAAGGAAATATGCACAGTGCAGCCAGTTCAGTTTTCCCTGCTGTCCAGTGGGAATCACCTGGTGTGGAGCTGGCTTTGGAAAGCCTCAGAAATAGATTGAGGCTCTTATTTCCACATTTCTTAATTAATTCAAATTATATTGCTTAAATTCTAACATATATTGCTTGTTTAAGGGGCCTTAACTCATTTAAAACAGAACAAGCATGGACTCAATGCACTGAAAATGAAAAACTCTATGAACTGGTTTCAAAGGAAAAGTTCTTTTTATTATGTTGACTCTTAGGCTGTTAATTGAGGCAAGAGAAAACAGAGCAGCAACTGTCCTTAAGACACAAGAGAGTGGGTTTGATTAAAATCAATTAAATTGACACAATGATATCATTGACATCAGTGTATAAAACCACTGAAGCAAATAACTAAAACAATTCATTGGGTTATTTATAACAATAAAATGTTGATGTGTCCTGTGGTATTGAGAGGCTAAAAATGAAAAACCCATTTTTAGGCTGGTTTGGGGGGAATTTGTTTGTTGGGTTTTTTAATAGTTGACACATTTCCTCTCAGAACATCATGGTTGAATCATTTTCTATAAAATACCATGGAAAAATGGTCAAAGAAGGATTCTGCCCACTGCAAATGACCCAAGGATGAACCTCAAAATGTCACACCCTGTGAAACTGGGAATGCATTGGAGTAACTGGGGATTTGAGCTCAAATCTTCCAACTTTTTGTTACCCTTTAAACAAAGTTCTAAACCAAAACAATTCTTGATGTTCAGTCAAGAACCTCCCAAGTCTCTTTCAAATGCATCTATAGGGTAGAAGTGATAAATGTATTATTTTCCTGTCCTTCTGGGCCCAAACTGGAATTACTGTAATGATACTTTAATTAAAACCAGATATTTGATAACTCCCATAATGGGGCTGCAGCTGTACCTGCAGGTACCAGATATTTCCCTAATTACAGGGCTTATTTAGGGGTTTTTTAGTTTTAATCATCCCAGGAACTGCTGATATTTTATCTTGCTGATAAGAAGTGATTTGCAGGTTATTTAGCAAAATCTTGATCCTGTTTGGTATAAATCCACATTCACCTCCTCCCCAAATAGTGATCTAATCTCTCTTTTTCAACTACCACCTTGCTCACATCTTGAGGCTTACAACTGATACAAGATGAAGAAACTTTGATAATTTTCTGGGGATTTTTTCCAATGAAATACTGCTTCAATGAAATGAAACTGTTTCAGGAATGTGCCACTGGCAGCAAAAGTAACAGAAAAAATGGCATTTAAATGAAATTCCATTTCAATATTGCCAGTCTTCTGCCTAAATTACATTTTCAAACAAGCTGGAGCTTAATTCTTGTTTAATTTGGTGACTTCAGCTGATAAAATGACTAGTGGGAGGTGTCACTGCTCATGGCAAGGGTGGAATTGGATCTTTCAGGCCTTTTCCAACCCATTCCATAATTGTGTGAAACAATGCTGTCAGCAATTCCTCTCTTCACTTTCCCCCCCAATCTAGGTAGTGGATGAAGGCTGGAAAATGGGTCCAAGCAATTTCCTTTCGATGCTGGAGGAAGGAAGCTCTCAGTACCAAGGTCAGTAGCAAAAGATAACAATTCCAGCTGGAATGTTCTCCCAGAGCAGCTTAATGGCAGTGTCACTCCTATAAGGTCAAGTGGGCAGCTGCCCAAACTATGGAATGTTATAAAAATTAGGGTGTTAGATTAAGAAATGGTATTTAGGAAGGGAGGCTCTCAGGACCTCAATTCTTCCAAGGAATCTGTCAAAACCATTGAGCTGTTCATGCAGGAAGGGACATTTCTGTGGGTGAAAGTGAACAAACTCAAAGCAAAGGGCTCCAAGAAGCAAAAAAAAGGCATTTTAGGATTTTCTGAGGGCAACAAGGATGACATCAGAATAGCCAATAATTCAAAAGCACCACACTGTAGATCAATTTTCAGCATCAATGTTTTCATAGTCCTGTAATTCTACCTGTCCTTTTTCCTCCAAGAGTGAAAACTCGTGGAAGACTCCATAGATTCCTTCACAGCTGCTCAAATTATTTTTTATTGTATCTTCTCAAGCAGAGGCACAAAACTCTGAATGCACTTGCTTCATGCAAAGTGTGTCAAAATAAAATATAACACACTTTCAGCAAGGGGCTTGGCTGGTTTTTCACCTGGAGAAAGCACCAAAAAGCAGGGATTTCTTAATAAAAATCATGAAAGGGCATTTGGTTCTTTTCCAGATCTCTCCTCTGCTTTTGATATTTCTGTTTATCTCTTCAGCACTTGTTCTCAATGCTCAGCCTGATCCACAAGTGAATTAGGAAGTCTTGCACTTATCTAAAGTGGAAAATGGGGTTATTTTTGCTCTGTCTCTGCAGATTCTGTTCTGATACAATGTGGAAAAATGTATTTTCTGCTCTCCACTCTTCAGAGCCAGTGCCTTGCTAAAATTCCTCGTATGAAAAGCCTCCATTATTCCCTCCTGCTGACAAATTACTGGTGTCAAGTTTTCTGCCTGATTTCAGCTGGCTGGAGAGAAAGAAGTGAACTTAAACTTGCTAAATGTGCATCAGTAGTTTGGCCTGACCTCTTGACTCGTAACAATTAGGATTTTCTTACACCTTATAAATCACAGAGCAGCTTTCTGGCTAAAAAAAACCAGGAGCTTTGCATCCCATCTGCTCTCAACTACCATGTCAGAACCCTGCTGAAGGCAGCAGGAGCTTTAGATTAGCATCAAATCCATCCAGACTCCTTTCCTGAGAAAGGATGGAAGTCAAAGGCAGCCTTGGCAAGAGTGGGGCTCCCAGCCAGGCAGTGCCCAGGGCAGAGGGCAGGGCAGGAGGGGTTTGCCTTGGAGGGAACATGCTTGGCTGTGAGCTCAGCTCAGCTGTGGCTACCAGAGTTGTGAGAACCCAGGACATTCCTCTGGCTGCCCTGGAGGACTCCAGACCCTGGCAGGGGCTCAGAGACCTTGGCATGGAGTCACAAACACCTCTGCCTTTGATTTTAGCCCATGGCAACAATTACCAACTTTGTGTGAAGGTTTACAAGCCACAAGAGTTTGAGTAGAATGATAGTGAATTTGTCACAGGGTGAAAATGTAGAATTTTGGGGATTTAGAATGGGGGTTCAGGAGGCAAGATGGAGGAATCTGGGTGTGTCCTGTCCTTCTTCTTCTTCTTGTCCTCCATCTTCTGCTGTGATGGTGACACTTCTGGATTGGTTTAGAGACAGACTGTCTAACATAGGTGATAGTATTGAAATCTCTGCTGCTCACAGTGAACCCAAGATGCATTAGAAAGTTTCTTTTCCCAGCCCAGCAGTCAAAGAAGGAGTCAGGATTCTTCTGTTCTCGTTCTCAAGGTTGTTTATTATTTCTTATCTATAACATTCTTTTCCTGACCTGCTGAGGTCTGTCCAGCAGGTCTGACAGAGGCACTCTGGCCTCCCTTGGGGCAGTGTTATCTTTTTATACTAAAAACTACATGTACACTATTTACCATAACTTCCCAATACCTATCACCTATGTTAGACAGTGAGCTTCTACCTTAAACCAATCCAAAAGTGCCAACATCACCCAGAAGACGGAGACTTGGAAGAAGAAGGAAGAAGGACAGGGCACGCCCAAATTCCTCCTCGGAACTCCGAGCCCCCATTCTAATAACCTCAAAAATCTATTTTTCACCCCATGACAAACTAACTATTATTCT
>NW_005054533.1:601491-605808 GCF_000277835.1 Geospiza fortis | reverse complement strand
AATGGAATAGATAAGAGAAAATAAACAACCTTGAGAAGCAGAGCTGAGGAACCTCGACTTCTTTGGTCATGGGGCTGGGAGAAAAGAGACTTTCTAATACCTTGGGGGTCATCTCAACCACAGAAACCTGAGAGGAGTGAGGAATAAAAACACCACAGGAGGAGCAGTGGAGACCCCCAAATTTCATAACTATCCTGTGTGAGAAGCCAGGAGGGTTACAAGGGGATGGGGGATTTGTCACCAGACTGTATCTGAACACCAGGACCTGCTCTGAGCCCTGCACACACAGAACTTTGTGGGGTTATCCTCACAGTGTGAGTGCCTCTATGATTCCCATTTCCAAACACAGAACTTTGGGAGTGATTCCCATTCCCAAACACAGAATTTTTGGGGGTTATCCCCATAATGTGAGTGCCTCTGTGATTCCCATTCCCAAACACAGAATTTTTGGGGGTTATCCCCATAATGTGAGTGCCTCTGTGATTCCCATTCCCAAACACAGAATTTTTGGGGGTTATCCCCATAATGTGAGTGCCTCTGTGATTCCCATTCCCAAACACAGAATTTATGGGGTTATCCCCACAGTGTGAGTGCCTCTGTGATTCCCATTCCCAAACACAGAATTTTTGGGGGTTATCCCCACAGTGTGAGTGCCTCTGTGATTCCCATTCCCAAACACAGAATTTTTGGGGGTTATCCCCACAGTGTGAGTGCCTCTGTGGTTCCCATTTCCCAGTTACACAGCCCACACCTCCAGCCCATCCTGCTGGAGCTGCCAGCTGCCCTCCAGCTCTCAAGGCACATGAGAAGGAGCCCTTTTCTGCAGAGAGCACAAGCAGGAACCCTCAGAGTGGAGAAGCTCTTTTGCAGGCTTCAAAGGATACCTGCAGTTCCGGCTTAGGCACAGGAGGAGTCTGTAGCTGTGCAGTTCAACTTCAGGTGGGGTTTCTTCTTCTTCCTTTTCTCCTGGTGAACCAGGTCTGTTTGACAGCACACTTATTTTTACTAATTAGCTGTTTTATCTGTTAATTCCTCCTTGCAGCACAATCCTCCTGCAGCACTTTGGGCTTTTCATTGCAGGGCACTCACACAATACTACCTGGGGGTTGTCCAAAGTGATTTCATTTTTAATCTAACCATGGATTCTTTGAATCACATTCTTTCATCAGAATCAAATCTATAACAACATCCACCCAGAACAACACAGTCTCTTGTATTTTTAATTTTTAGGCTGCTTTCCTCTCCATAGCAGAATTATGCAGGAAAAAATAGTTCTGAGTTTGGACTTTCTACTGAGAACTTTTTTTTCCCCTAATCTTATGCAGAAATAGGTCACTTGCTATCAGCATTTGCACAGAAGTTCAGATTTATTAGTGCAGAAACCTTGAGGACATGATTGAAGCAACAGAGGTTGATTAAGAAATGTTTGTACCAGGAGTGATTCAAAGCCCCTGTTTGTATCAGGAGTAATTCAAAGTGTGTCTAAAGTTCACCTAAATGACAGCTGACCAAACAACAAACATCTTTGTTTTGTCACAGCCCCCAACACTTAATTTGAAGGAAGTGTTCCCATCCCATGAAACTGGTGCTTTATACCTAGCTTACTTAAATATTTTTTAAAATGTAGATCAGTTGTGACAAAAATCTAAATGTTTCACTTACAGACTTTTTCACTCTGTGTTTTTAACTCCTCTACCAAGCTAGAGCTGCTGCCTAAACTCCACTGGAAGCCTTTTATCCTCTTAGAACTGTATCTGACCATTTTTCTAGTGGCTAAACTCCACTTGCCAAGCCCTAAAATGCTTATTTTAAATGATGTGGTTGGAAACAGCCTCTTTGTGTGGCATCTCCTGTCACACTGGAATAGCCAGAGTTTACATGGGGCAAATGTAAGACTGAGCCTTTTCCTCCCTCTCTATTTTTGCAGTGTATTTTTGCAGTGTGAGGCAGCAATGTGCTATTTTCCCCGTCCTACAGATTATATTTATGACTTGCTCATTGTCACAGAGGATATTTGAGTTCAAATACTCCGTGGTCTGCCCAAATATTCCTTGAAGGCGTGGTGATACTCTGTATTTTTAACCAGCCTTCAAAAGATTCAAATCCTTTTGCCAGGGGGTTCAAAGTGGCCATTTCAAGAGAAGCTTCATGATTCAAATAAATATTTTAGAATTGTTAGTCACATGCTGTTCTGTGAAATTCTGGGATATTGGAGTTCCCTACTGGCCTGCAGAGCTGGGATGCAGATTTAGGAGCGCTCTGGGCTGCCTTTGAGCCCTGAGCTAGCTCTGCATATAAAACAATCCCAAAATAAGCATGCACTATTTTAGAAAAGGTGACATAAATTTCACTGCACACACACAGGCACAGAAATAGCTCCTGGAGCTGGCTGACCCTGCCTGTAACAGAATACCAGACTCTGCTGACCAGCCAGTGAAAACATAACATCCTTAGCCTCCTGACCCCCCTTTAAAATTAACTTTGAAACATTTTGTTGATCTATAAAAGAATAACAGAGCATCTAGCACCTATGAGTTATTGATCTCCCTACTAAAATTAGGCCCCTCTAACCCAGTGGTTAATATAACACTCAGATAACTCATTGCCAGGTAATCCCAGGGTCTGGGGGGACCCTCCCTGATCTGCCTGCAGTGGGTATTAACCACTAATCAATCTACAAAATGACAATAAACAATTATGGGGAAAAAAACCGAGAATAGAAAAACCTACAGATCCCACTATGAAAAATAAATCTCTAAAGCCTGGTACTCCTGTGAAAACATAGCACTGGCAACCTGCTGACCCAGTCAGGAAAGTGTTTAAAAATTCACATAACTCCTGTGTAATGTCCCCTTTCCCCAAGGCTGGAATTCCAGGCTGGAAGAGCTACCTCATCACTTGGGCAAATCAGCTTTTCCTGCTGGACATCTGTCATGCCCTCTGATGATCCACAAGTAATTTAAAGAAATGAAATGTCTGTACTTTGGAGTTTCTTCCATGACCAAAATATCCCCTGTCCTCCTCCATCACCACCATTCTCAGTGCTGAAATTAAGATTACTCACCTGCAAGAACTACTTCTTCCATAAACTTTGTAAAACTGCAAATCCTCTGCCTGGAATTGGGCCCTGAAAAAAATTTTGGGGGGGAATGGAAAGAGCAGCCAGTCTTGGATTAATTAAAACTTGGATGTTAAAACCCTTCTGAATTTGCATGGTGCCTTCAGCAGGCCAGGGGTGCAGGGGAGAATATCAAACAAAATATCTGTACAAATAGAATGTCTGTACAAATAGAATATCTGTGCAAATAGAATGTCTGTACAAATAGAATGTCTGTACAGAACTGATTCATACAGAAGCCAACGTCTGAAAGTGGAAAACTGTCGTTTCAAATCATCAGGAAATTGAATTAGCACACAGCTGGAGATTAGCTGTCATTTAGGAAGATACAATCAGGGCTTGAAAGGCAAGATATGCATTGTCTTCCTTCAAATTATGTCAAGGAGTGTAGGAAAAAAAGAGGTGTTTCCATTAAAACCAGGCACTTGGAGAACTCAGATATGCACTGAGCTCGTCAGACTTCATTTAGTTTTCTTTCTAAAGAGCAAATTGCACTTTGCCTCAACAAAAATAACGAGCTGCACCTCAGGATCATTAGGTACTTTATCATAAACAGCTTTTTTTTCATCTCCAGTTCTACAAATTCACTGTGACTGCGTGTTAGGTCTCCTTATTTCCTCTCCTTTGCACAGCACTTCAAAACAGAGGGGCTGGATCAGGTGGGTCTTGTCTCTTTTGGGCTGAACTGCCTTTTAATTTCTGAATTAGCTTAAAATCCCCTGAAAAAGTGAAGCCTCTGTGTGGCCATGCATCCCTTGTGGTGAGCTGCAGGTTATTGCTCTGTCACCCTGCTGTCCCCTCTCTCTCCCTCACCTCCACGTGCTGGTTTTATTCCCATTCCAGTGCCCCTATTCCCGTATTTGAGCCTCCTGGGAATGACTACAGGGGCCAGCTCCCCAGGATGCAGCAGCTTTAGCTGAGCCATGGGGAGAACAGGGAAATTTGGGGGTTGAATTAACCCCCTTCCTTTGGTCCCCAAGCCAAGTGACACTGGTGGAGAGCACGTCCTTCAGGGCAGGAGCCACCCCTGTGCCTTCTTCATGGAAAAGATTGAAGCCTTGTGCTGTGAAATGAAATTAAATGAAGTGAAATAAAAAATAAAATAATACTAAAATAAAAATGAAATAAAAAAATAAAAATAAAATAAAAAATAAATAAATTAAAAATAAAAATAAAAATAATAAAATTAAATTAAAATA
>NW_005054533.1:596501-601386 GCF_000277835.1 Geospiza fortis | reverse complement strand
TGAAAAATAATAAAATAATAAAATAAAATAAAAAAATAAAAAATAGAAAATAAAATAAAGTAAAATAAAATAAAATAATGCCAAAATCAGCCACAGGACAGGGCTCATGGAGATTGAGCACGCTCCAGGCTCTCAGCTTTACAACCTCCAAATGACAGCCTCACTATCCCATTATCCTCCTGAATTCTGATCCCATTCTGCAACCCAAGGCAAAAGCAGAAATCCCTTAACCTTAACGTTTGCAGATCCTAACACAACGGGGTGTTGCTGGGTTGTGAGGGTCCCCAGGACGAGGTGAGAGATGAGAATTTGATTCCAGGTTCTTAGAAGGCTGATTGTTATGTTGTTATGTTATGTTATGTTATGTTATGTTATGTTATGTTATGTTATGTTATGTTATGCACTAAAACTATACTAAAGAAAGAGAAAGGAGACATCAGAAGGTCACAAAAGAATGAATAATAAAAACCTGTGATAGACTCAGAGAGTCCGACACAGCTGGACTGTGATTGGTCATTAATTAAAAACAATTAATATGTTTGGATAAACAATCTCCAGGCCACATTCTAGAGGAGTAAAACATGGAGAAGCTGAAGCTTCCCAGCTTCTCAGGAGAAAAATCCTCACAGAGGGATTCTTCAGAAAATCTCATGGTGACAACAGGGCTCTGAACTTGGTGAGGGTCCCTAGAGCCTGCTGCTTTCCTGCAGCTCATCATTTAATAAAAGCTGCCTACAACCACCCTTTCTTTTGCCTGCAGAAGCAGCTGGAGAAACCAATGGCTTCTGTAACTTTTCCCCCTTTTTTTTTTCTTTCTTTTGGCTAACAGTGTTTTGGGAGAACAGAGAACACAAATCAGATTTTCTCCAGGACCATGACCCAGAGCTGATCAAAGCAGGGGAACGGGAAGAAGTGGAGGAGGAGATCAGAGTGCAGGTGAGCTTACAATAGCAAGAGGACGCTGCTCACGTGCATTACCTGGGGAGATTTTTCTCCAGCTGTAAGAACTGGCCCTGGCACAGCCCTTCCCTCTTTCCAGAGTCCCTGCTGCCTGTTCTGTGCTTGTTCAGCTGAACAATTGTGGCAGAACAGAAAACTGAGGAAGGTTCCTCTGTGTTTGTCTTGGGCAGGTCGATGAAGTGATGGAGGAGAAGCTGCTGAGGGTCAAAGAGGTTGTGGATGGAGAGACAGGTCCAGGTCAGGTCAAAGCTGTTAAAGAGAAGGTAAGAGCAGCAAGGTGGGAGAATTGAGGGGCAGCCCCAATTCCATCAGTGCAAACCTCAGGGACAATCACCAAAATGTCCCCCCATAAGATTTACTGAATCTCAAGTCAGGAACATCTGAAAATCTCTTCACCTGTGGCTATTTTCAGGGCCTTCTCCATTAGCTCTTGCTCTTTAACTTGTATAAATACTGCTTAGGGCAAGCTGAGCTATTCCAGAGATAGATCACTACAAGATATTTCAGATTTTCACCTTCCTGAAATCCTTGGATGCAGTCAAACAGCAAAATGGAAGCAATCCCTCTCTTTAGTCTGACCAGTTCAGATTAATAGTTTTCCAAGGAAAACAGGGATCTGGAGGCCAGTGAGTTTTCCAGCTGCTGGCTGTTTTCCTCCTGAATAAGGAGTGGTTATTATGTTTCAAGACCATACACCAAAAAAAAATTCCCTCTGAATGTTTTGATGTAACCTTTCATTTGTCTGTAACACCACATAGATCACACACAACCAGGTACTCATTATGTTACTACATCCTATTGAAGGGTTTGGGAATTTGCAATTAAGCCAAGTTTATTTGGGCATAAAAAATAGGTTAAACCCTCCCCAAAACATAGCACATGTCATGTTCACATCTAGTTTTACGGCATTATCATATGAAAAATTCCACAGCTTGTGGTTCTCTAAAATTCCTTAGCAAAGCATTTAAATTAGAGATCATGTCAGTGCAAAATCACTCAAAGCTTACAGCCCACCACTCAATCAGCAGAGCCACTTAAAACCCTCAGGGCAAATAGCCAGCCCTAATCTCATGCTGTATTTCATTTCTGTAATACCTTTTAGCATGCAAATACTTGCTGTTGCTCTACTTCTACTCAAATTATCTTTAAAAATGCTCTTTCACCTGACAAACCTCCAGGGACAATCTAATAAGAAAAGACTGGGGCAGTTCTGAAAGCTGATCCCAACTGGATTCCTAAATCTGCTTCAAAAATAGTGGGGGCTTGAGACAGACAGACAAAATATTGCAACAATCTCCCCCAAGTTTTCATGGGCAGACACATTTAGATCAGCTAGTCAGTGCCCTGCTGCAAAATGTCACACTGGAATTACAGAGCTTTATCTTAGGGGCTGGGTTGTGGGGGTTTTCTTCCCTTCAATGTACTGTTGGAATGGCTTAGGGTGGAGGGAGATTATTTAACTTTTATCTTCCCAAGTTGTGCCAGTCACCTGAGAGAATGAGGCAGGGAAAGAAGCACTAATTAGATAATAGAAATTCCTTAAAGATTTCATCTGAAAAACCCCACCCAAGCCAAAACAGTTCTATTTAAGGAATGGGGAACACATCTTCCCTGTGCAAAGCCATTTAAAATGTCCATTCAGCATTGGCAAAGGCTTTTTCCAATTAGTATTTGCATAAACATCTCAGCCATAAACCAAACCAATGCATACCTGTGCACACAGACTGCAGATCTGCTTCAGGATAACCTGCTCTAGATAATAAGAATCATATGAGCTGGAAAGTTTTGGAAATAGCTCATTAATTTATTATTCAGCAAAACAAATCTCTAGTTTTTCAAGCAATATCTGAGGTCGCATATGTCTCCCCTCAGCTATGCAGCACAAAATAACAGGTTCAGGTTCTCACTGTAGCCAGGAGTGTGTCTGAGTTCAGTGTGAAACTTCCCCCTGCCAAAAAATAAAGGAGAATTCAACATTCTTCAGAGGAATCAGACCTTCCCCTGCACTCTGGCAATGGACAAGGGGCAATGAGAGGGTAATTTCTTCAGGAGAGCTTTTACAGGTGGAATTCTGGGGCCATCATCCCAAATTCCTGATGCCACATTTGGCCATTCCCTCTGTTTCAGGGAGGGATTTCTTCTGCTCTCTTTGTCAGGGAATAATCCCTCCCAGAGGTAGGTGTTCTGTGCCTTCCCAAGCCATAAGATGAGTAGTTCACAACTCAGAAAATTTCTGTCAAATTCATATTAAAAACAAAACATCTGCCTGACCCACAGGAACCAATCTGACTTTTTAAGTCCCTTTTGTGGGGAATACAGTGAGGAAATTTTGGAACTGGAATCTAAAGGGAAATTTCTCCCCTCCAGTCAGTGTTCCAGACATCTCAGGTCTTGGATTTAAGAAAAGCAATATATAACATCTCCTGGCCTAGCCAGAGCCACTCCTTTATTTCCATAACTTCTTTATCACTGATTCCCAAACCTTCAAATACCACTTACTGCTAAAAGCTGGCACTTAGCCCTACCAAGAGCTGCTCTTAGAGCTCCTGAAGATAAGAGAAGTTTCTTTGGAGTGTCTTCCATTACCAAAATACCCCATCCTCCTCCATCCCCACCATTCTCAGTGATGCAAGAACTATTCTCTCTATAAACTTTGTAAAACTGCAAATCCTCCATTTGGCAGCTTTGTGGAAGAACAAACTTGGGTGAAAAAAAAATTGTTCTTCTCATGACAGGTGGGTCTCCAGAGCAGCAGACTGATGTGGAAATAGCAACATTAATTAGATTGCAGCTAATAGTCAATAAAGCACAGTGCTGTTACTGGAGTCACAGATCCTGTGTGTAGTGGTGTTCACAGGGGTCCTAGGATGAGGAAGAGAAGAGAATGTTGACTCCATGTTTCAGAAGGCTGATTTATTATTTTATTATATATATTATATCAAAAGAAAATGATACATTAAAACTATACTAAAGAATACAAGAAAGGATTTCATCAGAAGGCTAGAAAAGAAAGGAATGGAATGATGATAAAATCTTGTGACTGACTAGAGTCCCAACACAGCTGGACCTGTGATTGGTCATCAAGTAGAAACAACTCACATGGACCAATCAAAGATGCACCTTTTGCATTCCACAGCAGCAGATAATTGTTGTTTTTCTTTTCCTCTGAGGCTTCTCAGGAGAAAAAATCCTAGTAAAGGATTTTTCATAAAATATGTCTGTGACACCTGTGCCTGTTTCCAAGCTTCCCACACCCAGGGATGGAGCAGAGTGTCCTGTTTGAGACACACTTTGCTTTCCTCTGATTCTTCCAGAGAGCCCCTGGTCCCATGACTGTCACAGGAAAGGGGATGGGGACACAACAGGAACAGAGGAATTTGGGTCAGCTGTGCTCTAAACTGCATTTTCCTTCTCTTGGCACAGTGGCAGCTCATCCCCTGCCCAGACAGGGATCACCAGGCTGGGACTGGGAGCACTGGGAAAGGCCAGGCTGAGGAAGGGCTGGCAGGGAGATGTCCTCTGAGGGAGGAACATGGCAGTCACTGATCTGGAAGTTACATTTAAGAGCTTATCAGAGCCCTTTCTCCCAAGCCCATTGTGCTGCTTTTCCTGCTCTGCTCCCCCAAGGATTTATTGCTGATCCCCACTGCAGGTAAAGCAATGCATTGGAAATGAACACACCCACACATACACAAAGGCATGGCCAGAATTCAGGGGAAAAAAAAGAAAAAAATACACAGAAAACCCAGGAAAGGGGGACATGAGAACCTAAGTGTGGAAAACTTGCTTCTGGGCTAGGCCTCAACACAGCTTTGGAGATCCCTTTTTGGTGAAACTGAGCAGAAGCAAGAAAACCACAAATGGCTGTGACAGAAATACTGACAAGATATATAAATATATCTATACATATAAACGTATCTATACA
>NW_005054533.1:592591-596371 GCF_000277835.1 Geospiza fortis | reverse complement strand
AAATATATATAGGTATAGATATAAATGCCAGGAGAGAAGCTGGGTGAGAACTGAGGAAAGGCTTGGTTTGATTCCCAAGCCCTGCTGGATTTCCTGTAACTGCTGCACCCAGAGCCCTCAGCCAGCTGTGGGAGCTGTCACCTCTTTGGATCCTAAATCCAACAGGGATGGCAGATTCCCAGATTCCCTCATTCAGCAAGTTTATGAATCACTGGGAGCATCCTTGTCTGAGCTTTTTCAGTGCAAGTGTCAGAAGCTGCTTGTTTTATCTCAGCACTGCCAGAACAGACTTCCCAACCCAAGCCCAGTGCAAAGCTTCACTTGCTCAGCCTCCCATCTTAAACATCTCACATGATCCAAGGAATCCCCTAAAAAACCTGCATCATCTGCTGCTGGTTTCCCTTAAACCACAGGAGCACTTCCCTCCTGTCCCTGTTCCCCAAGGGAACCTACGGGAGCCACGGAGAGGGACTTGTTACAACAAGGGACAAGTGTCACCATGATATTTTCTGAAAAGTCCTCATTGCCTGGGATTTTCTCCTGGGAAGCTGAGAAGCCTCAAAGAAGAATGAAAACAACAATTATCCGATTGCTGCTCCTGTGTTTGCTGCTTTGGAATGTGGCTTGGGCATTGTTTACCAACGGGTGAATGTTTGATTGGTTGAATGTGAATTGTTATTAACTAATGACCAATCACGGTCCAGCTGTGTCAGACTCTCTGAGTCAGTCACGAGTTTTTATTATTTCATTCTTGTTAAGCCTCCTGATGTATCCTTTCTCTTTCTTTAGTATAGTTTAGTATAGAATTCTTTAATATAAGATAATATCATAAAATAATAAATCAGCCTTCACATGGAGTCAGATTCTCATCTCTCACCTCATCCTGGGGACCTCACAAACACCACAGACAAGGAGGAATGGCTTCCAACTGAGAGTGGGTTGTTTAGTGGGATATTGGGAAGGAATTCTTCCCTGTGAGGGTGGGGAGGCCCTGCACAGGTTACTCAGAGCAGCTGTGGTTGCCCTTGGATCCCTGGAAGTGTCCCAGGCCAGGTTGGATGGGGTTGGAGCAATCTGGGATGGTGGAAGGTGTCCCTGCCATGGCAGGGGTGGCACTGGATGATTTTTCAAACCAGCCTTTCCATGACTCCTGTGGTGGCCACAGCTGCAGCCAGGACTGTGAGATCCTCCAGATCTTCCAGTTTCAACCATTCCCCTCAGGGAGACATTTGGACAGCCCCTCCCTCCTGCTGCCATCCTAGCAGCAGCCAGGGCTCTGGAATGGGGTCTGAAATCAGGTTCTTGCCTGCTCCAACCTCTGAGCTGCCCAAAACGTTTTGCTGGGTGGGAGAAGCCACCCCCTGGGCACAGGACAGAGCCCAGTGACCCTGGCAGCTGCCGCCTGATTCAGCTCACTCTGTGGGGGTCAGCAAAGCAGGAAATCACCCAGCCAGGGCATGGCTGCACAGGAGCTCAGCTGGCACTTCAGACAGAGCAGCCAGGAGATTTCCATTCTAAATGAGCAGCGTGTTCACATCCATTAAACATTATCATTTCCTAAATAAAAGCAGTTCCCAGTAAGACATTTTGGAGACAAGCCATTGTCTACAATTCATATTTGCCCTTATCACATCTCAGCCTGTGCCAAATTCCCCACAAGTGCTGTTGTTAATTAGGAAAACACATTTTTCCTCCGCACAGTTCATTTTTGTTTTGCTCTGGAGTTACTTTATTGGTGAAGCTGCCTTGAGGACAATACCAGTTGGCCAATAAATTCAACATATGCTTCGTGTCTTTACATAGGTTGAAACGAGCTTTTCTTCCCAGTCAGACACAAGTATATGTGATTTCTGGCTTGTTGGAAGAGAAGTTAAAAAGACAAAACAGGAGGAACAGCAAAAATAAACCAGTGACAGCCTCAATATTTCCACAGTTGTTAAAACAGCATGGCATGTGCTTTCTTCTTCCCATTCCTTTTCTTCAAAACAAATTCCCCCTGGCACATTTGGATGAATATTTGCTGCCAAACTTATTTATGGAAAGAAACCCGAGGTTTAGTTCTCCAAATACAGAGTTGTTTGCTTTATCCTAACCCAAACCATCTCCTTTTCTCAGTAGCTGATCCATGTAGTGCTGGGTTTAGGCTGCATTTTCATCTGCATTATCTTTGTGGCATCACAAACAGGAACAGGTGATTGAACCACAGGTTCCTCACATTGTGTCTATCCCTGAAAAACCTGAAACTGATGTATTCCTGAAGGCTGCTGATCTATTCTGTGAAAAAGCGCAGCATTTTCCAGATAATTGGATAGGATTTTTTTTTTAACTCAACAACACAGCCTCCAGAGCTCTGCAGAAGTATTCACTCTTATTAAAAAAAAGCAAAGTAAATGACTGTATTCCCAGGAAAGTGAACATAAACTTTTGGAAAGAATAAGCTGTCTTGTTCAACTAAGCATTTAAGCACGTGCTTAAATTTAAGCTGTTGGAGAAATCCCCTGGTGCACCAAGGTTTCTGTGTAAACAGCTCCACTGGAGCAATGCTGAGGTGGTTTAAGGAGCTCAGACACCAGTGGTGGGCACTAACATGGATTAATGATGCCCTCTCCACACTACTAATTATCCCTAACCATATTTATGGCTCCTGAGCTGTAATTAATGGAGGGGCTTGACAAGCCTGAGTCACATCTTCCTTATTTATGTTCGCCAGGAGTTGTTTTTTTGTTTTGTAAGGTGTCAAGAAATGAGGCACGCGAGTCAAAATCTTTCTGTGGTGAAATTGTGGTGAAAAGATGAAAAGAGCAGGTTGAGTTTTTCTGGCCTCTTCCAGCTTCTTCCCTGAGGCATTAGGGAGGAGAAGGATGTCCAGTAGTTAGGAGGGTAACCAGAGTCTCAGGAGCTTTTCTCCTCTGGGAAGCTGCTTAGATATTTTACTTCAATATATATATATTTTTTATTTTTTATTTTTATTCTTTATATTTTTATATTTATATTTTTATGTATTTATTTTTTTATATTTTTATATTTATTAAAATATATCTATTTTTTTAAAAAGGTATAAACAGTCTCTACAGCAGCTACTTAGACCCCACACCCTTTTCCTTCCTGCTTCCTTCTTGAGCAAGGGCTATATCCCCCCTCACCCACAGAAGTTGGTTCCAGAAAAATAATGGAATAAGAATCACACAACTGGAAAAAGTCTCTGAGAGATCATCGATTCCAGCCCTTAACCTGCCCTGCCAAGGCCACCACTAAACCATGTCCCCAATACCACATCCACACAGCTTTTAAAGCCCTTCAGGGCTGGGGATTCCACCTCTGTCCTGGACAGCTGTGCCTATTAAAAAAAAAAAGTTTCATATCCAAGCAAAAGGAAGGAGAGCAGCTTCTTCCCTTGGAGCAAAATGACCCGGGGATGCTTTCCCATGTAGCAGTGGCACTGCTGGTTAAGGATATGGCTTTTCCCTTTGGGCTACATTCAAACACTGAAACATTGGCTGTTCTGGCCCTCACTTTGCTTCAGTACATCCAAAAATATTTATCTGTTCCAAAGTCACTAATTCCTGCTTGCTTGTGTGGTCCTCAGACAAGCAAAACACCTGTGAAGAAGAAGATATCCGAGCTGGAGAAAGATCTGACTCCTGACAGGTAAGGAGAACCTTTCTGCATTAGATCTCCAATATCAGCTTTCGTTTTCCTCACCTTCACCACCAACACAAATTCAAATCCCCATTTTGCTGTCACACACCAGCAGGAGCAGTCCCATCCCCTGCAGGCAGG
>NW_005054533.1:573077-592549 GCF_000277835.1 Geospiza fortis | reverse complement strand
CCTGTGTGCCTCTCTCCCCCCTCTGCAGGTGCAGAAACACCTGGCTGGTTTGTTGGCTCTCAGATTTTCCGTCCCAGTAAGGGAGGCTGCAGACACTCCTCAAATCCCCTTGATGGCTGAGCTGTGGTGTACATGCCATAAATCAGTCTCATGGATCAGTAAGAGTCCTGGCAGACCTGGCCACTTCTTGTGGACCCTTGCTCTTTAGAGCGTTCTTATTTTATTTGGAGGATTTGAGAGGATTTCTTCGTCTGCCCTGCCATTTTCAATGAGAGTGATGTGTTCCCTGAAAATCCAGCCATTTTTCACCTGTGCACATCTCCACAGGGAGCAGCTGATCCAGGAGCAGGGCTGGAGAACAGGACAGTGCCAAACACAATCAGTGAAATTCACCCACAAACCCATTCGTGCCAGAGCAGCCAGACCTGGACTCCATCGTTTGGGTGCTGGCACCACACAATCAGCCAATGATCTCTTTACCTGCTTTAAAATATATTTTAAAAAATTAAAATTTAAAATTTAAAATCCATGTCTCATGGATTCTAACAGAGCAGGACTCTAACTCTCCTACAGAACAGTGCCAAAATCTGATATATTCCCTGCTTTTAAAACTGCTCTTGCACAAATCTGCTTCTTTAGATATAAACTTACCATGCAGCCAGCTGAAAACATGAGCTCTTTAGTAGCTGGCTTTTTATCTGGCTTTATTTTGGCTCACTGCTTTGCTCTTCCTTGCTGAGCATTTCAGAAATAACCCAGAGAGGGGCTGAATAACAGATTCAAAATCTCCCTTTTTGCCCAATGAAGGGGCACAGGGGGCTCCAGTCAGCACAGACTGGTCACATCACCCTCCCCTTGGAGAGGACATGCATCATTTAACTGGCACAGTAAAAATAATAAACCAGGAAAAGTAGAAGTTCTGCTCCCACCAGAGCTGCCAGGTTAGTCCCATTCCACTCTCTGCCTGGTTTATGATGCATTTTCTCAACATAAAACCACTGAGGATGAAAGCAAGAGTCAGAGCAGCAAAATCAACCTTGTTGAAGGTGCATTAAATTTTGGATTTGCTTATCGCTGCTCCTACATTAATTGTGCCACTAAGACTGCATAAACATAAAACTCCTCAGCTGAAATGGAAAAAAAGGCTGCAGACCTCAAATTATACCTGGAGGTTTATTAGCCAGCTGAGAGGCACTATTAAATATATTTATTGTAGCCAGACCAGGACATCCCAATTAAGGTAGGTGAGAAAGACAGAATAATTGAAGGGAAAGAATGTGAAAAGTGTGGAAAAACACTGAGAGATCTAAAAAGACTAAAATCAATATTGTTTCTGCTGTCAATACACTGAGAGTTTCCGACAGGTTTATTCAGTTTTCATCATCCTGGAAGCAGTATTGCTCTATAAAACCAAGTGCCAGAAATGTCCTTGAAATTAATACTTAGAATTCCAAAAGAGAGTGTAGAGAAGATCCACATCAATAGAAAACCACACACAAATTTAAGTGTTTTAACTCCTTCATTATTGGGATCTACTTCCAGCCACTAGTGGAGATAGGGAGAATCTTCCAGTGGGGAACTTTTGCCCATTTGATGGAATCCCAAACTGGTTTGGGTTGGAGCAGGCCCCAAAACTCATCCAGCTCCACCCATGCCATGGGCAGGGATACCTCCCACTGTCCCAGGTTGCTCCAAGCCCTGTCCAGCCTGGCCCTGGGCACTTCCAGGGATGGGACAACACTTCCCACTGGACGTTTCTGCCCCAATCCCCCTCTGACCACAACCCTGCAGGTGGTGGATCTGAGTGAGGCATTCCCAGTGTGTTCCCAGAGAGATGAGGCTGTCTGTTGCCAACACAATAAATTCCAAGAAGAATTAATGAATTAGTACTAATTGGAGAGCTGGGTGAACAGGTATAGTAGTGTTAGGATTGCCATTATTGTGTAATTTAAAAATAATTTCCCAGTAATTGATATTAATGAATGAGTCCATTACACAAGTCATAACTGATCTGGCATCACCTGAAATGGGTAAATGGAGTCAGCCGGAGAGGGAGACCCAGCCTGTGAGGGAGGGAAAACATTGCTGAGCACAAGACAGAGACTGTGCTTATTGATTTCACACTGATGGCACTAATCATGCTACCTCTGAGCCACAGAGGGCATTTATAAAGCTGGGCAAAGAAATAACCCCCAGGCTGGCTCAGTTCAGAGAGCACTGAGCTTTTCCTGACCATTTCTGAGTGATGTCTCTTGCCTGCAGGACCATTGATTCCCTGTACCAGCAACTTGCAGAAGAAAGATTGCTCATCCAAGTCAAGAATGTGAATCTCTCTGACTACATGGGTAAAGTACCCCTTTTAGAGCAAATGTGGTGTATGAGCAAACCTCCAGCCATTCCACCTTCACTAACCACTATTTTCAGTCAGGACTGAGTTCAGGTCACTGCACTTTGAATATCTAAAGCCAGGTATGCAAATCAAGGCTGCTCAGGAGCTTTCACTTCTGCTACTGAAGGCAGGACCTGTTGGCAGAGCTGGTGTTTGACTCCAGGCAGCAACAGCAGCAGCCTTGAAGGGTTGTGGATGTCACAGCCACTTGGAGCTGGAACCACAACACCCTTTAAGGAGCCCTTGCCAGGCAGTGGCAAGACAGTGCCAGTCTAACAGAGTCATAATCCATAATGCAGAATATTTCCCAGAGGGCAGCAAAAATTGTACCTCCAGCTTTTGTTGCCTTTTGTAAAGGCTCAGCCCCTTCCCTGCACCTCCCTGACTGCCCGTGAACTTTGAGCAGTGCTTTGAGGCATATCTGGCCCTTCATGTGAGTAAGATGTGTCTCTGCCTAGTTCTGCATTTCACACTCCTCCTGTCTGGTTTCTGTTACTGCAACTGCAGCCAGACCTGCTTATCTATGCTCTACAGAGAAAAAAAGGGGTGAGAAAAACTCCAAACCCCACATTTGCAGACTTCAGAGGGGTCTAAACCATGCCCACAAACATTTGGTGACACACAGTGAAATCACAGCATCTTAACAGCAAAAAAACCCCAAATTCAGGTATTTCAAAGGCCATGGTTTGAATTTGCAGCTATCCAGAAGCAGAAGTGCTACGGGCTGATAGTACAAGGCCAAGGCAGAAAAGACAAATTCTCTTCTGTCACCCCCAGGTGCCATGTTTATATAAACTCTTAGAAGCACCAGTTCAGCCTGCAGAGCCTCTGCCCATTGCTCTGAAGAGCTGTTAATTCTCTCAATTAAATGTCCCATCCATTTCGTGCTCATTAGAGACCAGCAAGTAAAGGAAGATTTTCATTCTTCCTTTGTTCTCCCAACCTGTCAAGGTCACTTTTGTCCAACAAACATTCCCCCAGCACAAATGCTTTTAAAACAGCACATCTCCAACCATTTTTTGAAATCCAGAAAAACTCTCTTGGAGGCTCCAAGGACACAGTCAAAGCCTGCAGAGAAAGAAGCCTTCATCTGCTCAGCTTTCCATGGCTGGAGCCCAAGGAAGGTCACTTCCAGTTCCTGGGGAAAGGACAAAGAGTGGAACTGTGCTACACAGCCACTAAAGGCACTGAAATGTCCCCCCTCTATGACAAACTGACATCACTGAACTAATTTTCTTGGTGACCTTATCTAAATTAGTCAGAGAATATCCACTGTGATTTATGTGCAGTTGCAATTAAACCCTTTGATGCCTTCTAATTAAATCTGTGAAGATTAATTCCTATCCCGTTCTTTTGATTTCTCCTTAAATAAAAGATAAAACCTGAAATTAATTTTATTCTTCAGAGGGGAGGGGGCAGTTGCACCAGGCCTTCTCTGCCTTTTTGCCCCCAAATTATACCTCCACTTTTGCTCTTAACCATTGCTAATTTGCCTCTGCTCCAGAGGCCTCTTGCCCTCTGCCTTTTTATCTCCAGTAAAACATAATATATTATTATTTTTCAATAATAATCACCATAATGACATGTAATTTATGCTAAAAATAATCGCTGACTGCATCACAACTGGTTTTCCTGCTTGTGGCCCATCCTGCTGTATCTTTGTTCTCCAACATGGCTTGGATATGGGCTTTGACAGGGCAAGCAATGTGATTATAGCTCTGCAACCAGAGCCAAGGCAGGATTAAATCCTTTCAGCTCATGTCGGGGATTTTTAGTTTCCTTGGGTTGTTTTGTGGAGGTTTTTTTGAACAAAAGGGAGGAAAAAAAGAAGAGGTGAACTGCAAAGCAGAGGGCCCCACCAAATGAGGTGACACACACAGTGAGGAGCTGAGATGGGACCCAGCCAGGGAAAAGCTTGTTAAACTAGCTTTTCCCCCTTTTTGAAATCCTTCTGAGAGCTCATGGTTCACTGGGATTCTAGCCCTGCAAAATCCCAAATCCAGGAATGCTTTGCCAGCAGCGTGATTTATGGCACTGCTAATGATTCTTCTCCACAAAGTTCCTTTCAAAGGTTACTGGAAACCGTCTGCTCTCTGCTGAACAATTTCCACAGCCTGCTCAGCTCCAATTTCCCTCTGCACTTCACCTTTCTCAGGGCCACGTTCCTCCAGAAGATTGCCCAGCTTGAGTCCCTGAGCCTGGCTCTGCTGGGTGTGCGTTCCAGCCCCGCGCTGTGGCAGCTCCTCATTGCCTGAGTGATGCTTTCTGCAGCAACACTGGCACGTTTGCTGAGCTCCTGCTTCCTCCTCACAGGCTACGACGACTGTGTGAGGAGCCTCCTTCGTGAGACAGGGGCCCAGCCCCTGCCCTCCATCCCAGAAGTCAGGCAGCTCGTGGCACTCTACGGAATACTGCCCTTGGGTAAGAGCACACCAGAGAGCAAAACGCTCTGAGGCTTTGCTTCCTGCCAGAAAGTGCATTTTACTGGCTTTGACAGGGTTGATTAGTGGCAATCTGAAGCATTTTGCAGTCTAATTGTTTTTCAATGAAGCCTTCAGAGTGAGGGCTGTGCACTTGAACAGTGCAGAGAGGCAGGCGTCCCCTCCCCAGCCCATCTCTGCTTGCCTGGCAACAGTTTGTGAATGGCAGCACATCAAGGGAAACCACTTGGGAAAGATAATAGCTAAAACAAGCTCCAGTGATCAAAATTAATCAAGTTAAGGGAAGGGCTAAGGTTGCAATTTACCTTTTACAAGCTGGCTAATGTTACTGGTGCTGCACAGTGCAATCGTTGGAGGAATTAGTCTGGATACATTTTGAACATCGCAGAGAACACTTGTAAATGCCCTTGCAGTTTTAATGCCAGGCTTAGCCAATATCTAGCAAGGCTTTGCTGGGTCAGGTTGTTTGCTTTTAATGTAAAATCTACCCCATTTTTCACTTGGCAATGGCATTGTGCCAAACTCCAGTGATTGCAAGAAGTGCCTGTCTAGGGGGCCTGTATCAAAACCTCGTTTGAGCCCCTTTCCACTCCTGATTGGATTTTGCAGCCTCAATACTTCACTTGCATCCTTTTCCATTCCTGAGTGGATCTCAGGGAGATTTTAACTCCTCCAGGTTGTGTCAGTGTCTGCTCATCCCCCTTAGAGGGCAAAATCACCACCATCTGCCTGCCTCCCACCCTGGAACACAGAGCAAACACAGAATTTCTGTTTTCCCCTCCTTCCAAAGTGCTCAGGTTATTCTCTCCTCAGCCTGAATGGGGCTCTTCCCACCTGGGACAGCACCCTCAGCTGGTTTGGGGTAAGGCTGAAGGTCTGACTGCAATCAGCTGAGAGAGCTCAGCAGTTATCCCTGCCTGCACAATGTATTTCACATGTCCCCAGGCTCCTCCAAAGCTGTGTTTTGACACCATCTGATCTAGGGAAATCAAGCCCTGAGACACCCCTTAATCAAGAGAACCCATAAATTTTCTGCCATTTATACAATTGGCAAAAATTCTAGGGAGAGGAGACCCTGGACTAGTTAAACAAACAAAAGGTGCTTGGAAGAGCAGTTTGAAAAATGCCTTTGAGTAACAAAAGCTATTACGTGAGCCAAAAAAAAAATAGGTACAGGAATGGTTTCACCTATGGGGTGATCTGTTACAGATGACATTTCACTTAATTGGTCTCCAAACTAGTTCATCATGAGATAATTGTGTATCACAGAAGTGAAAGTTTTTCTCAAAATAGCCACCTGATGGCAAGGAAAGCCCCAGCTTAAATGGCATTAAGAAAATTACAAGCAGCTGAAAGGAGAAAGAATAGTAGAAGCTATACTTCATTTTTAACACAGAGGAGCCTGCTGCTCCCCTCCTAATAAATCTTTGTGCAATAGTAATGGATTGCTGTGGAATGACCAAATATTAATAAAGCCTGGGTGGCTGACAACTTCCTACACCCTGCACTGTGCTGGAATAATGGCATTTGTCTCTGTGCTCAGTTCCCTGCCATTTATTTGGGATGTTAAACCATTAGGACACAGATAACCACCCTGATTGGAATTGTTTTAAATAGCAGCCATCCCCATTAAGCCAGAGGGCTTCTCCAGGCTAAGGCAAAGGCTCCCTCTGCAGCCCATCAGTTCTGGGGCCAGTTTCACTCCCACAATCTGATGGACACCAGGCTGAAAGACCTCCAGATGCAGTGGATGCTCCCAGAGATTTTCAAACACATTTAGACAGCCCCACTATTGACACAGAACATCTTTAGGCATCGAGGCAAAGTGGGCATGGACAAAACATTTGATATTTCCTGCTACTTCCACCTCTGGAGGTTCCCCTGTCCCCAGTTCATGTGGTGGCAGCTGCAGGGAAGACAGTTCCATCCCCACCAACCACCTAAATCTGCCTGTGCTTGTGTTTTCCCAAGGTGAGGCTTTCCCAGGTGATGGATCATATTTGTCACAGCCAGAGTGAATTTACCTGGAGCAGCCATGGAGTGGGAATGCTGAGCAGGCACAGCAACCCTGGCACTCACATTTCCTCTGCTCTCAAAATCATTCTTTTAGCTCACATGGGTTTAAAAGTGAAGTTTCCCCACCAAGAGGTACAAATAAGGGTGGGTGAGTCTTGTTCTAAAGAGAGATGTTAAATCTGCTGGGCTCTCAGCTCAGGTTATACAGAATTGAACTCAAGAGCACTCATGCCATAGGAAGGAAACAATTAATTCATGTTATCAATTATTTATGGTGAATAAAAAAGGAGGAATCACTCCATTACCTTTATGGCAGATTTAAATGAAAGCAATAATAGTGCCTTATGACTTTTTACAGGTTCCCAAACTGTCCATGAGAATGCTCCTCTGGTGAAATCCCTGTTGCTGGCAGGACCTGCAGGTGTTGGAAAGAAAATGTTGGTCCATGCCATCTGCACAGAAGCAGGAGCCAACCTCTTCAGCCTCACTCCTTCCAACACTGGGAAGTATCCAGGCAAGGATGGCCTCATCATGGTGCTTCACATGATTCTCAAGGTGGGCAATTCTCCACAAAGGTGATCCAGTTCTTTTGTGGGACAAACAGAGAATTGCAATTCCTCCATAACAAGGAATACACAGCTTGGGCAAAGCTGCTCAGCCCAATTTGGAGTTCCTTCCTTGCCTTCGAGTGTTCCAGGAGGAATTTCTTTGTGGAAAGGGCTGCCCAGGGAATGGGGAGTCCAAGGAACAGCTGGACATGGCACTCAGTGCTCTGGACTAATTGAGAGGTGGTGATAAGTCAAAGGTTGGACTTGATTTTAGAGGTCTTTTCCAACCAAAATGGGTCTGTGATTCTGTGAAACCACTTGTTGACAGCCAGTGTGTGCAGCTCTGCAGAGGATTTAATGCCCCAGGAGAAATCACTGGGAGCAGCCATATTTTTCACATTAAGATTTATGGGAGCTTTGTGTTACCTTGAATATGAAAAGCAGCACAGATAAAGAAAATTCTGTTCTCTGTTTATGTGCACATCAGCCAGGAATGCTTGCCATGCAGCATTTAATCAAATGCTAGGCTGGGGGTGGTCAGAAATTTCCTCTCTGGGGCTGTTGCTGGACAAGAGCTCTCTCCCCTGTATTGCTCTCTGTTTACCTATCAGCAAGTTCTTCAAAAGAAGGAATCCTGGTTCAGGATTACAGGAACAGAAATGTATGGGAAGTCTGGAAATGAAAGCAGGCGTATGAACTGTGAAGAACACAGCCCAAACCCTCCTCCTAAAAAAAAATAATTAAAAAATAACACTATCCTGGCAAGATTTCTTCCAGATTCTAAGTCCTTAGCATTTCTGCTCTGGATGAGAGCTGGTAAACATTTCCAGACAAATAAAAAAATTAGGAAAAAGCCAAAGGGAATGTTTTTCCAGTGCCAGTGGTCTACTAAAATTGGCTTTGCTGGGGATCTATCAGCTGTATTTTATGGAATCCAGTGTTGGAGCAGGTTTTGTGACAGGTGAGCAAAGCCACCCCTGAGGAGGTGGTGCCAAGGGAGGGGTGGCAGTGCTGTGATCACACACCTGTGATGCTGTGGCACTGGCACTGGGCCTGGCACGATTCAGAGCCATTATCCTTAGCTAGCAGTCCCTCTTCTCTGCACATTTCACCTTTCTGCCCTCCATTTCTCTGCCCTCACCCATGGCAGAGCTCAGCTCTGGCTGCAGGCCAGTCCCTGCCAGAGCACAAGGGCTTGGGGCACAGGAGAAATCAGGGAAGCCTTTGTACTCCTGGACAAGGTTCCAGCTGAAGATAGCAAGGAGGTTTTGTATACTTGCATATAAACAATATGAACAACAAGAGGAGCATGCATAAAATGTATATTTATACACATTAATAAGAATACACACACATCATGTATATTTATACACATTAATAAGAATATACACACACATCATGCCTACAGGTACATTCAAACCCTTAGATTTTTCCACATTAATTAAAAATAACTGGAAACACTTCTCCAGCTCCTTCCTCAACATCGTGGGGAGCAGTCCAAGCTTATTTCTCTCTTGCAAAGGACAGTGACACTTCAGTGAGCCCCTGTGAGTTCCTGGGATGGAGTTGCTCACAATCTCATGGAATTAAGGCTCTCCAGGGCTGTTTTCCCAGTGTGAGGCTTTCCCAGGTAATGGATCATATTTGTCACAGCCCAGGATGAATTTACCTGGAGCAGCCATGGAGACAGAGTGGGAATGTGTTGTTGGTTGGGGTTTATGTACAAATCACAAACAGGATGGGATTGCTAGGAACATGTCTTGAGTTGTTTTGTTTTTTAGCAGCAGTTTTATTATATGGTTATGACAATGGGAAGATGCTATCAGCTTACATTTTAGGCAGTAGGCTAAGAACTTAATGTTACAACTTCTTTTAAAAGTTTTTTGACTAACCACATAAAGTAAAAGCATATTAACAGTAGTTTTATCCAATCACTATAAGCACAACTTTCACAGCTTTCCCAAAACCCTCTAATTTTATAAATTCCCACAGGAATGCTGAGCAGGCACAGGAAAGGAGGCACCATCCCTGGCACCCTTGCTTGCCAAAAGGTGACTTGTTCCCACTGCAGCAAACCCTGCTGCTTCAACAGCACAGGGTTGCTCTCTCCTGGGCATTCAATCCTTCCCTGTGAGGGTGGGCAGGCTCAGGCACAGGGTGCCCAGAGCAGCTGTGGCTGCCCCTGGATCCATGGAAGTGTCCAAGGCCAGGTTGGATGGAGCTTGGAGTGTTGTCATTACATTGCAAGAGTTCCATATTGCTAGAATTTTGTACCTCCTTGATGTTTCTTGTAAGCAGCTCCTCTAGGCACTGACTCTTCCTTGTCCTCACAGTAGCCAAATGACTCCAATTCCTCCAATTCCCCCTCAACCACCCAATCCACTCTTTTATAACACTCTTATTATTGGCTACAGGCGTGGCCTGTTAAAATCAGGCCTGATCCTAATCTTTAATAATTAACCCAGCTGCAACTCTTTGGGGGGTAAGATTACTTTCGCTAGTACCTTTGTTTACTTATGTTCTATCCCCCTACAATCCCAAATCACGTCGGGGTCACCATTTCTTGTCATTACATTGCAAGAGTTCTATTCCTGTACCAGCAAGAATATAGCAAACATCTTAAAATAATCAATTATTGCCTGTTATTGGGCATTTGTGAGACCACAACTGGACGTTGTGTGCAGTATTGGGCTGCCCTGATAAAACAGGCCTTGACAAGCAGCTCTAGGGGAGAGCAGGAGTGTGAGACACATCTGGACAAATCCAGCTGTTTGGGGCTAAAATAAAGCTGGAGGGAGAGGGAGTTTAGCTGCTGTTTTCAGGGTTTTCATGGGATAACAGATTCAGACTTTGCCCAGATGTGTGCAGATATTGGACAAAAAGAAATGGGCACAAGTAGCAACAAGGAAAAGTGTTTGTGTATTAAGGAGAGAGTTTTATGAGGAACCAGAGGACAAGGAATCCCCTGTATCCTGCAGGAATTTACTGCTACCCAAGCTGAAGAAAACAACACACATTCAAAACAAATTCCTTGACAAGAGAAAGCTGAGCACCGGTAACTGCCCTGCCCAAAAAGTTTATTTTTCATCATGGTACAAAAATGTGGTTATTATAGTGTAAGACCACACTGGACAGTGGCACATGTGGCAGGCAAACCATGGAAGTAGTTGGCATCTTGCAGCTGATATTTTATATTTAATATTCCCAGCTCTCAGTCTTACCTGACCCAGCACAGTCCCCCCCACCTGAGGGTCCTGTATGCAGAGATCACTAAAAATTCCCCAAATCTCCATAACCAGACACTTCTGGGCAGCTTTTTTTTTGGAAACAGCAACTGTTGTCAAGGCAGCTTTGTACTCCAGCTTCCCAGAAGTGCCTTTATGGAGAGTTAGTCAAGCAAAATACAGACCTGGCACTGCAAGTTGTGAGTGAAGGACAGGAAACATGACAGCTCTTTGCCTCTTAAATTCTGATCCACACAACCAGGATTTAGTAAATAAGGATTTATGGTGCTCTGTGAGAAAGGGGAAGTCACCTCACACTTTTGATTACCTGTCTTATGTGCAAACAAAAGAATTTCTGTAATGAAAGGAAACTCTGGAGAGCATAAAATGACCATGAGGAAACTTTCCTTCCATGACTGAAGTGTTGGCTGCTGGCGCTTGTTTGGTGGGAGACACCCTAAACAAGTGAATAGGATTGGGGAAAAAATGAAACTTTAATTTGTTTCAGATGCAAAAGCCAAATTCTTTTTTCTCCCCCTCCCCTTCTCAGGGAGGGGACTCAAAGGAGACAGAGCAGCCCTGATCCAAGAGAGGCTTGAGTGGGACCCCAGGCAGGCATTTTAATGTCATCCAGAGGAAATGACTTCTCATACCAGAGCAGAAACAGCAACATTTCAATCTGCCTGTTCAGAGATGTAAGGGAGATGGATATTGAATAGGGAAACTGTTGAAAGAGGCTGCAAACACCAAGCTTGAGCGAATCCTGCCAGGTCAGCTCTGCTCCAGAGCAAAAAGGGGAGGATCTGTCTCCAGCAGAGAAGCACTTCCCAGAAATCCTCCCCAAAACAAAACTCACCCTTGAAGCGTGAAGCAGAATATTCCACATTGAAATCTCATTTGTTTCAATAAAATATATTGATATCTTTTATTATAAAGTAAATATTGATATCTTATTTATAAAATAATAATTTTGAAACCTTATTTATTTCAATGTAATACCATGTAACAATTTCAATGTAATGAAATATTATTTATTTAATATTTCAATAGTAAATATTATTTATTTCTAATGTGTAATATGACAATATAATAATATGGATAATATTATATATTATACATATTATATGATATTATCTATTATAATAATTATATATTATGCATTATAATATAATGCAATAATTATGTAATATGTAGCTATTTGATGAAAGAGTATTTCTTTAATATTTCAATATTAATTTTTTAAATTTCAATGTAATATTATACAACAATTTAATGAAATATTATTTATTTGATATTTCAATTATAATTGAAATATTACATACTGAAATATTTCAGTTAAGCCCCATTTCCGAGCCTGAGCTGCCAGCTTGTGCCAATTGGCTCTCCTATGTCCCCATAAAATCCAGCAAAGATGCAAGGAAGGGCAGGGAAGGAGGCATGGAATCAAAATCAGACCCAGAAAGGAGCAAGGGGAGAGGGGAGAATGCACAACTCAGTGACACAAAAGCCCAGGTGGTTCAGAGGTTTAGCTGCAGGCAATAAAAATGCCAAGCAGGGGGTTAACCACTAGCAGAGGGACACAGCCCCTCCCGGGGTCCATCCCCTCTCCAGGGCACAGAGCGCACCCAAGCTCTTTGTGCCCCAAGCCACACCTGGGGAAACCTCCTCAGAGCAGCTCTGGCCAGGCTGAAAGGCTGGGGGAGAGGTGGCCAGGAGGAAATGCCAGCAGGGGAGCTCTGTGTGTGTGTGTCAGCAGCGCGGTGTGTGCTGTGCAGGGCCACAGACATTCATATTGTCCAGAAATATTTCAGCACCATCAGTGCTGGGGGACTCTTATCAGCCTCTTTGGGACTGCTCTTTAGCAACTCACAGGTGACTGAACAAGTGTTACACCCAAAAAAGGGATGTGATGGAGTTTATTTAGATTAAATGATACAACCCCAGCATTTAGAGGCAACAGGAATTTGAAGTCTGACATTAATTTAATTTTTTCCCACTGATTCATGTTCATAACCACTGCTGTGTTGTCCTTTCAGCCAGACCATTGTTCTGGCAGGTTGAGCAGCTTGCCCTGGTACACTGACAGAATTCAGTGTGTGATTAGCATTTCCATGCCACAAGACTCTCCCACCACAGCTAAAATTTGGGAAGAGTACAGTGAGCCATTCTTCCAGCATCCAAAACAATTCTGCTCTTGGTGCAGCTCAGCCTGCTGGAATTCTTAGATCCTTGAAGTGTTAAGTATCAACAGTGCTCAAATATGCAATTATTTCTGTGAGAAAGCAGCTTGAACTTGTGTCACCCTAAGGTTAAAAATTAAATTTATCCTGCTGCAAGTCATTTTCTGCCTCACAAACCAGAATACAGTGACATCATCACTGTAGCACAGGAATATTTACCTGGTGATGCTCCCACTGACAAGGTCTAATCACAGCTTTCAGTGCAGCATTTCTGGGTGTATAAACTACAGAGCACTAAGTTTTCAGCAATAACTTGAGCTTCCAAAAAATCTTGGGCCTTAAAAAAAAAAAAAATTCCATCAAATCATTCAAGTTTGGAGGAGCCTCATGCAACATGTGCTGGGCAAGAATCAAATTCCTGCATTTTCAAGTGTAACAATTTAACAGTTAAACTCTGGCTTCCAGGTTTGAAAAGTTGAACCCAAGGCTTTCAAAAGTGCTGTTTGATCTTTCGTGACTCTTGACAGCAGGATGAGAGGGATTTTTATTTTTTTTTTCCCCCATAATGATTTTCTCAAAAAGCAAATCTCACTCAGTGTGGTATTAGAAGGGTTAAGGGGCCATCTGCTGGCAGCTCCAACAAATTGTGGAATTGCAGCAAAGCTAATAAAATTTCAATTACAAATTAATTATGTACAGTGCATTTAATTATCCATGGATTCAAACTGTCCGTGGATAATTCAAATGGAGCATTTCACAGGGGGATATACAGGCAGCTACAGATCTGCCAACAATTTAAATTAGATGCCAGTGGATTCTGGGGGTCTCATCTGGATTTCCAAGAAGAGCAGCCAGGCTCAAACACAGTGTGTTGAATTGGGTTGTATGAATGTCTATTAACACCTGAAAAATCATGGAATGGTTTGGTTGGAAGGGATTTAAAGCTCATCCAGTGCCACCCTGCCATGGCAGGGACACCTCCCACTCTCCCAGGGTGCTCCAAGCCCCAATGTCCAACCTGACCTTGGACACTTCCAGGATGGAACATCCACAGCTTTTCTGAGCAATAAATAAATTCAGGCCATTTTCTACATTTAGCTCTTTGCCTCAAAACAGAAAACACGGGAATTTCTCTCTTTAGGGGCCAAAACTGAAGTTATTCATTCTATTTCCACTTAGTGTGGAAACAAAGGGGGCAAAGAAGATGAAAGGTGTGACCACAGTGAGCGTTGTCCTGTAAAAATGAAGGTATGATCTGGTTTCAGACCTCAGGCTGCATTTCAGGGGGGCTGCTCAGCACAGAAGCCACCTCCAAGCCAGACAAGGAATATCTGCCCCTCCCAGCCTGTGGTAACCCCACCAGAAGGACAAAGAGAGACACCAGCAGTGTCCAACCTCTGCCAACAGCTTTTGTAGCCTCTGTAACCTTCCCCCACCCTTATTTCCCACTGCAGCAGCAGGCACTGAACAGGCTCCCCAGGGATGTGAAATCTTTTCTAATAAGTTGGTTTTAGTTTTTTCCATCTTCACTATTAACACTGAATATTTGAGTTCCTGCCATCCACCAAAGGAAAAAGCTCAGGAAGGACATTGACCTGTTAGAGTGAGCCCAGAGGAGGCCACCAATCTGATCAGAGGGATGGAGCACCTCTCCTACAAGGAGCACCTTCTCCTAGAGAAGAGAAGGTTTTGGGGTCACCTTAGAGCCCCTCCTGATGCCTTGTGAAGGCTGACCTAGAACAGAGACTAGACAGCTAAAGAATAAAGCAGGGATTTATTAAAAGGCCTCAATGGATCCATCTTGGGCAGCACAAGAGCTCAGCCAGGGCTGCACCCAATATGAACCAAAATGGTCATGAGGTCACAGGTTCTCTCATGTTTATCAGTTCTGCTCCATTTGCATATTGGAGTTCATTGTCCAATTCCATCTTTAGCCCATGCAGTCCCATCCTTCTTGTTTTTCTCTCTTCAGCCCACATTGTTTATGGGCTCTTGGGCCTGAGATTTGGATCATTTGTCCTTGGTCCCCAGCTGGAGAAGGAATTGTTTTGTCTCCCTGCTCTGTGCAGAGAGCTCACCATCCCCTAATGTGAAGCCCAGACCCACACACTAAAGCAGCACAGAATCTGAAAAATATAAAAGCTCAAACCTGAGGCATCACTTCCAGTGCCTGAAAGGACTAAGAGAAAGATGGAGAAAGGCTATTTACAAGGGCCTGCAGGGACAGGACAAGGGGGAATGGGTTTAAACTGACAGAGAGTGGGTTTAGATGGGATATTGGGAAGGAATTCCTCCCTGGGAGGATGGGCAGGCCCTGGCACAGGGTGCCCAGAGAAGCTGTGGCTGTTCCTGGATCCCTGGAAGTGTCCAAGGCCAGGTTGGATGGGGCTTGGAGCAGCCTGGGCTAGTGCCAAAGGGGTGGGATGGGATGAGCTTTAAGGTCCCTTCCAGCCCCAACCATTCCAGGATTCTACAATCCAACTGGACTTGGAGGTATCACCTGACATATTCTAGGACTGACCAGCTGCCACCCATCAAAGGGTCACACACTGAAGGTGGCATTGCTCCCACTTCACCCCATCAGCAGCACAGCACACAAAGTGACCAGCCCTTGTTTCCTGTGCTCTTCCCCCATCCCCAGCCCACCCCTCCTGCACTCCCACACTCACTCTTTGAAACACAGCCACAAAAATCAGCTGCAGTGCTGCTCACAACTTCATTCCTCCTGCCTGGCTGCCAATCAGCCAGCAGCCTGTGATGTACACAGCCCCTGGGTTTTGTCAGCTGCCTTCCTGGAAGCAGCAGCTTCAACTAGGGGGAATTAAAGGAAAAAAATAATAAAAAAAGAAAAAGGCAGCATAGAAGGAAGCTGTGCCTGTCTCTCTCTCTCTCGTTACCGCTGACTCCTCAAGCCGTCACTTTTTGTTGCTGAGCAAACTCTGAGAGCCACTGGAAAGTGATTAAAATTTGGCAGCAGAGTGTCTAAACCTCTGGAATGGCTCAACCTCTGGCGTTTCTATAGCAATGGGGAAGAGTGCAGGATGTGGAAAAAGCCTGTAGCATTGCTGCCATCCTGCTGTGAACCAGGGGTATCGTGCCTCCGACTTTGGAGCAGGAAAAAACCAGTTTTGGACAATGACCCCCCCCCCCTCCTTCAAATTTAGTTCTTGGGCTCGCTGCAAATTAAATGTTTCAGCCAGAAGATTGACAAAGTGTTTTGCTTAATGATGAGTGCCCTCCCTCTCATGCAGCAGCCATGCCTTGCATGTGTCCTCATCCAGAAAAGCAGGGTGGGATCCCAGCCTCAGCCTAAAGCTGTGCTTGGACCATGATTTTCCATTGAACGCCAAATCCTTTTGCAGGAACACAATGAATTTGTGCTGAGAAATTAAAGATAAGCATAGCAGACAAAATGATCCAGTCTGGAGTAGGCTCTTAATGCTCCATTCCTAACTAGAAGGAGTTGGATTTGCCAAGCACTGCTGAACATTCCCAGGGATAAAAAAGAAGCCAGGCTAATTGAGCTGCTGAAATCTGGATACAAAAGCACAGTGACAGGCTCCCAGGTATGCAATTGCAGCTGTTTTAATCAACTCCTTGCCTTTTCTCCCCCATTTTCTCCTAGGTGGGCAAGGAATTGCAGCCTTCAGTGGTGTGGATTGGAGACACTGAGAGAATATATTCCAAAGGGGCAACGAAGGGAGAAGAAGAGGTGAATTCTTCTTTATTTCAGTGCAGATAATTTCTCCTGTTGCACTACAGCCCACACAAAGCACATACCACTATGAGCAGACCTGCCAAAGCTTGCTTGATAATAGCTTGTCTCACTAACTTTTTTTTTTTTTTAGCTTTTAAGAGAGTCTTGTGGCTTCTTAAGAGCCCCCAAGAGGTCACATTTCTCTCTTCCACCTATCCTTGCTTTATTTAAAAATAGTCCAGTCACTGCTCATCAGTGCACTGGAAAGTAAAAGGGAATAATGGAGAATTTCAAAATATGAGGCAAGAAGCTAAAAGTTGAGATGAGCTTAAATTGTTCAGCTCTATTAATTTGAGAAATTGGATGGAGCCAAAGTGAACAATAAAGTAACAAGGATAGATTTCCACTGCAAAAACAATGAGCCTGTGTTAAACAGTTACAATTACAGATTATTTTCTTTGGGTTCCCAGGAGTCCTAATGCCACTGCATCCATTCCTTCCTCTCCTGTGTGGCTTTCCCATTGGAAAGAAAACTAAAATTCTGCCCCATATTCACAGCAACACCACCACCCCAGTTCCTGTTGCCTGCAAAATATTTTGGTTTTAGAGCTTTATGTGAAAAATTAAACCATTTTTTCTTAGAGTGTCTGTGGGGTGGTCACAAGCCTGTATTTTGGAAAGGCAACAGGAGGCAACCCAACCTTGGCTGGGGCTGTTCCTTCTGCCTGGGCCGGGTGAGGTGATGGCTGTGCAGGGATCCTTAGAGGTGACACCTCACGTTTGAGCTTTTCTATTTTTCAGATTCTGTGCTGCTTTAGTGTGTGGGTCTGGGTTTCTGTTAAAGGATGGCGAGCTCCCTTCACACCAGCTGGGGACCAAGGACAACTGATCCAAATCTCAGGCCCAAGAGCACAAACAACATGGGCTGGAGAGAGAAAAACAAGAAGGATGGGACTTCATGGGCTAAAGCTGTAATTGGACAATGAACTCCAATATGCAAGTGGAGCAGAACTTAGAAAAGTGAGAGACCCTGTGACCAGTTGTCCATTTTGTGACCATTTTGGGTCCATCTTGGGTGTAGCCCTGGCTGGGCTCTTGTGCTGCCCAAAGTGGATCCATTGAGGCCTTTTAATAAATTCCTACTTTATTCTTTATCTCTCTCCAGCCTCTGTTCTGGGTCAGCCTCTCAAGGCATCAGAGGGACCCTTAGTGGTCCCCACAGCGAGAAGGAACCTTTCTTTTGGGCTCAAACCCTGACAGAAAATGCAGATGGGGATTAAAATTAAGATTAGGGGCCCAAAATGGCCTGGATTACTCATGATCCTTGCTTGCTTTGCCATCTGTGTGGAAAATTTTCTTGTCCTGCCCACTTCAGAGCCCAGGGTGTCCCCTCTGGCCCTTGTACCCATCCCAAGACCTTCCCTTGGTGGGACTCTGTTGGCTCCAGGCTTGGAATCCCAGAATTTAATCCTTGGAATTGTGAACATCCCAAACTGTTCACAGCACATCCAACACTTAGAGGAGAGAGCATGAACCTGGAAGGACAGGCAGAGGTCCCTTGGGAGTGCTGGAATTTTGGAGAATGGTTTGGGTTGAAAGGGACCTTAAAAGTCACCTGGTTCCACCTCCTGCAGGGCAGGGACATCTTCCACCAGACCAGGCCCATCCTAAAAATGAGCTAAGCTCAGCCTTCAGAAGTCAAAGCAAGTATCAGTCATGCTATGCATGGCCATGAGAATAAAAGGAATGACCCACCAGATGTATTGTGTTAAGACAAGCTTATTTAGGGGGAAAAAAAAGTGCTACTCTACCCCAAAACTTGTGGGAAAGCTTATTGATTAACACTAATGACACCACAACTTCTCCGGCCAATATTCACTTGAACATTATCAAATATAAATGATATTTCTATTTTATATAAAAGGTTCTCAAATAAAAGGTTCTGCTCAGTGCTCCTCTGTTCTGTAAGCAGCAGTTAAATATGTGTTACAAAGTCAAGCAGTAAATTATGGCAAAGAAATGAACCCTGAGCTCCCAGAACCTTTGTTCTCAGAGCCTCAGCAAAGTTAGAAAGCACTGCAAAAAATAGGGAGTGTATTTTTCACACTTAGAAGTCAGAAAATCATAACCTCCAAAAGCTGGGAGGATTCCAAACCAGGTTACAATTTTCCACCTGTTGAGGTTCACCAGGTGTGCAGGTCCCTGCAATATTTCTCCTTGAGCTGGAAATAAGGATTTCCTTCTTTAAATTAATTGTTTCCTGCCTGCCTTTGAATAACCAGACCATAAATTCAGTAGTGAAAGGCACTGGCACAAACCCACAAAACCAGAAGCAGAAATCGAGTGTTAACCTGAATTTGAAGAGGCAGAATCTTCCTACTTGTGTTGATATCTCACCAGCTCATACCAAATACAACCAGAGCATTAAAAAAAACCCAAAATCCTGTTGCAGGCAGCAGGTCCAGCTCCAGCTCATTAACTCTGAGCTGTCAGCATCCTTAACAACTCTTTCCTTCTCCTGTTTCCACGTGCTGCAGGTGAACTTCAAACGCCTGGCCAGGCTCCTGCCCCAGTTCTTGAGGGCTCTGAAACCCAAGGACAGGGTTCTGCTTGTGGGCACCACCAGGAGACCCTTTGATGCCAATCCGGGACCTTTCTGCAAAGTCTACCAGAAAATCATTCTCGTCCCAAAGCCTGACTACCTGACAAGATTTGGCAAGTATTTCAGTCATCCTTGGGGTTAATCCTACTGTTTCAAATTCCTGCTTGTTGCCTGGTCATCCTCAGAACTGCCCTTCAGCTCAAGTCATGCCCCTGGTGTGTCTCAAGTCCTGGAAATGTAGGTTAAATCAATACAGGCTACTCCAAAGGCCAAATAATAAAAGTGGAAGCTGGGAAAAGAGTTTAAAATACTCTTCACCACCAATTCACATTTTTCCATGAGTTCAGTGTGCACCAAGCTGAGCTGGTTTCCACC
>NW_005054533.1:571121-573053 GCF_000277835.1 Geospiza fortis | reverse complement strand
ACCACACATTATATATTTTAATTAATTTTTAACATATTTTTTCTGTATTTCTGGTTCCAGTTTGCAGTTCTGAATTTCCAGTCTCCATACTCTGAACAACACAATTTCTCAGCCTCTCCAAAACCAAACCATGTCAGGAGGACTAAATTTTCTCTCTCACAAACTCCACTTCTTGTGCTTACAGATCACGAGAGAAATTGTACAGGCATCCATGATTTTGCATGTCTGGTCTAGCAAATGTTTACAGTGACAGACCTTCCCAAATTCTGACAAAATCATTGAGTATTCCATGTACTGAGATCAAAGCTTGTAAGGAAAACAGGGTTCTTTTCTAATAAAAACAAACCTCCAATGTTTTGAGGTTTTAAGCACCCTGAAATCTGCAACAAACAGCAACAAAAGAAAACCCATTTGGCTCAGGGACCTTGCCACACAGGCACTCTTTGCCCTGTCCAGTGTCACCTTGTTACAAAACTCAGACAAACACATTGTGCAGTCCAGTTTCATCCTGCATCCCTCAGGGGCAGCCCAGGTACCCAGGTGATGCACATCTGGGTGAGCCCAGGACAGAGTTGGGCTGCCCAGCACATTGCAAACCTCTCCCAGGTTCCATCATTTTCCTGCTGTGGATGGGAAATGGTCACCAAGCAAGGCAACAAGTGTTTCATGTTGGGTGACAGCTCTGAGGAATTGCTGAGAGATAAGGAGATACAAGTAAAACCCAGAGAAAGGAGGTGACAACAGCTGAATTTAGCTGTGCTCACTTCTGGGGGTTGAACTGTCACATTCTGGGACTCTCACCACTAAACTGGAGTCCAAAAAAATGGCCAGCTCAAGGGATTTCAACTGCACACTTCAGAATGCCCAAAAAAGTTAAATCGTGGCATTTTAAAGCAGAATAAACTTGTAGCTTTAATTCTTTGATGTTGCCCCATTTCAGACAGTGCCTGGCTTATTCTTCAGCCCCAACCTTCCCTGAAGTTCTATGGAAATAGGATCTTCAGCTCCCAATGCTGTCAGTTTTCAGTGCCTGACACCCCCTTTGAGAAGGAAAGAAACTTGTTTTGACAGAAAAATAATGACATAACAAATACTTGTAACACACAGTGCACAGCTACCTGTGTGCTGCAGCCCTCCCTCTGGTTACAGAGCAGAGTATTCCAATCTGTGCTCAGTGGGAGCAGTAAATATACAATGGAAATCATTAAACTGGAAGATTCACAATCCCATACTGATTTCTTGCCATTAATCACCCAGCAAGGCAGTGCCTTGTGTTACACACCTGCACCAGGAGCTGCAGCACACAATATCTGCCTGTGTGCATCAATTCCCCTTTTATGAATTAGTGATTCAGCCAATATTTATTGAGCCCAAGCACGAGTCAAGTGGGAGACCACAAATTGCTGGAGTGAGAAATGCAGAGCAGAGCTGTCAATAGTTATGGGCTCCAGTCCATGGAATTGATGTCCAGGGGAGAACAAGGCAGCTTTTCCAGCAGCACCAACCTCCACCCAACATCTTCATGCTACATCTGAGCATTCAGGCACAGCAGACTCAAAATGTCTCGTTCAAGAAACTTTTTAACCTCTTATCCATAATCCTCCTAATCTTTTCCAAATATTTCTGTGTAATGCTTTAAAGCAAAGCCTGAGGAGGCCACATCAAAGTTCTCCTAAATTTCTCTGAAATACAGCTTTACTTAACATAAAACAAAGCAAAAAATTGGTATTATTCCTATTCTTTGGGAGCAAAATCTCAGCCGCTTCACAACCCCAAAGAAATCAATCAGGTCACAGAAGTTCACAGCTAAAAGATACAACCAAGTTCACCTTTCAAGTAACCAGCAAAACCCCAATCACAGAAAATTTGCACCTTTAAACATGTGCCTGATAGCTGGAAGCCTTTGGGACATGGAGCCCCTCAGCTCAGCAG
>NW_005054533.1:563156-571111 GCF_000277835.1 Geospiza fortis | reverse complement strand
TGATGAGGGTCAGAGAAATAAAAACAGGCTGGTGGTAAAGGTATTTAACTCTGCACATCCAGATGGGAGCACTGCACAGGTTCTGTGTGCATACACAAGTGGTTCTTTCCATTCTTACACACACACCCACCCCACTCTGTGTGCCCTTAATGACTTGCTGAGAAGCACTGACTGGTGGCTACAAATTATCACTAAGGGTTTAAAAGCACAAAACCTGCAAATCTGAAAAGAGAGCACACCAAAAAAAAAAAAAAACTTGAATTTTGGCTTTCCTGATCGATAGTCCTTATTTTCTTGTTCCAGTATCAAAATAAATAATAATAAAATATTATTATATTTGAGTTGGAAATAAGGACTTGTTCTGGAAATAAGGATTTCTTCCAGAAATAGGGATTTCCTTCTTTAAATTAATTGTTTCCTGCCTACCTTTGAATAACTAGATCATAAATTCAGTAGTGAAAGGCATTGGCACAAACCAAAAATTCTCAGTAAGGGTTTAAAAGCACACATGCCGAAAGGCCCCTATGCTGCAAATCTGAAGGGGAAACAGAGCACACACAAAAAAAAAAGTGAATTTTGGCTTTCCTGATCAACAGTCCTTATTTTCTTGTTCCAGTATCAAAATAAATAATTATAAAATATCTTTCTCCTTCTTTCCTTGAATTTCTGTCTTTGCATTGTCTCTTTTGCATGTCCTGGTGCTCAGCCCTGTGGAAGCACTACATCCTGCAGTGTGGTGGGGTCCTCACCAAGCTGAACCTCAACTGCCTGGCCCAGGTGTCAGATGGCTTCACCCAGGGCCACGTTGTGGACGTGGTGCACACTGTGCTGACTGAGCTGAGGCTGCTGCAGATGGCCAGGAAGCCCCTGAGGACTGCTGAGTTTGTCACTTCTCTGGCCAGACACGACCCAGTGTACAACGAGGAGGAAGAAGCGTTCCAGGTGAATTCTCTGTTTCCTGTCTTTTGTCATTTGCCTTGGTTTGGAAAGACAGGAGTCTGCTAAGGAAGGCAGGAGCCTCCCCTGAAATGGAGAATGTAAACCCTCCCCACCCCTCTGAATTGCTATAAGTTTGAAATTAAGGGGCTCTCAGGCAAAAAATATGGGAGCAGGAAATAACAGTTCTTTAATAGGGAAGAAAATTAAAGGGTAAAATAAACAATGCAGTAAATTAAACACTGACAGAGTCAGAACACAACCTGACACCCTGTGGGTCAGGGTGCTGGTAGCAGTCCCATTGGAATTGTGGCTGCAGTGGGAAATCCAGTGGAGAAGCCGTGCTGATGTTCCAGAATCCCCAGATTATATCCAGGTAGGAATGGTTGGCTCCTCCCTCTGGGCTCACATCTCCCAGTGGGATGCTGTAGTTCTTATCAGCCATGCTGTGACATTCAATAGCCTCTTATCAGCAGATGTCTCTCCAGAGGGAGGAATGGGTGTGGAAGAGATAAGGCAAACTGCCCACTTGACAAAAGACAGCTGCCATACAGATGGTAATGGAATACATCTTGCCTTGCAGTCTGGGACACGTTCCCTGCCATGTCCAGCCACACTTGGTGTAGGCACCTGCTCACTGTGCTGGTGGGTTGGCACCTCACTATTTGAATGGTGATTTAGGGCTCAACAGCACCAAAACCCATCTCCCCCAAGCTAGGATGTGCCAAACCAGTCCTTATTTTGGCAGAGTGCTTTGATGAACCTGCTGCTGCTCAACTTGAGCAGTGGCCTCCATTTGCATGGATAAAATACGCAGGGGTCATCAATTCCATGTATTTGTCCTTTTCCTTCCAGAGCTGAGGTGTTCAGCAACCTGGATACATCACCTTGAGAAGGCAAAACACCTGGCCATTCAATGTCCAAGATCTAAGCCCTTCTCTTAAATTATTTCAAAAATAATTTCTTTTGAAGTTTTCCTTCCAGGCTTTAAAATAAATAAGTTTCTGCCTCAAGCTCCATCCCTCAGGGCTATAAAATCCTGAAGGCAAAACTGAGAGAGTTTGAGGTGTATTTTTTTCACTGGCACAGGGTGCTCAGAAAAGCTGTTGCTGCTCCCTGGAAGTGTCCCAAGCCAGGTTGGATGGGGCTTGGAGCAACCTGGGACAGTGGAAGGCGCCCCTGCCCATGGCAGGGGGTGGAATGGGATGAGCTTTAAGGTCCCTCCCAGCCCAAACCAGTCTGGGATTCTGTGATTCCACACATGCCTCAAATACCATGGATCACCTTCCAGCCTGATAAATGCTACAAAGTCCTTGGGCACTGGGCAGAGAGCTCTGCTGTGCCCCAGGGCCTCCCAATGAGGTGAGACCTCTGGACTGCTCTAGGAGACCTCAAAAGAGCTTTCTCCATCCCATAGCCCTGATAATTCCTACTGCTTATAGGAATTATTTGGAATAATTCCTATAATCTAATTTCAGCCTTTCCTGTCTGGAAGGTTTCCTTGTTGTCCTGCTCCTTGAACCTCCCACCACAATCAGGACGCTGATTCCCACAGTGTTCTCCAAGGCTTCTCCCACTGCTGACCTAATGACAGTGCACATTTCTCCCAGCCCTGCTGAGTACTTCCCAATTTCCATTTAGAGCCATTTGGCTCGCTCAACACATGCAGAATTTGTGATATTTGGCAAATTACCCTTTTTTTTTCCCTCATGCTTGCTCACTAAACCAATATCTCTCCTCAGGGAAAGGCTAATGGTTCAGTGTTACAGCAAAGAGAAAAAAAAATACTCCATCATTCCCAGCTCCAAGTAGTAATGCATTTGTTCCCTGAAACATGAGAGCAAGTATTTAGTGTGAGTTGAACTTGAAAATATTATCCCAGTCACTATAAAATGTTCCTGTTTTGTACAGCACAAAGTGCCCAGGCAGCCCTTCATTTGGAGCACAGCTCAAATGATCCTGTCCTCAGCATCCCATGGCAATCATCTCCTTGCATTAATTACGGCCCTTAAGAAAGTATTTCCTTTTATCTGGTGGAATTTTGTTTCCCTTAAATGTCATGGAGCCTTGCTGCAGCACCTGTGATATGGCACAGGGGAGGAGGATTGTCCAAATAGCCTTGTGCATTAATTAACTCCAGTAATTCCCATCTCTCCTCACACAGAAGCCCCTCTTCCCAAGCTTCCAATCACTGCCATTTCTGGACCTTTCTCCTTTGCTTTGCTGTGTCCCCTGTGGAAGTGGGGCAGCTAAAACACTGTGTTCCAAGTGAAGATTAGCCCTGTGATGAATCTTGGGTTTGTCTTCCCTGAAAGCATGAATCTCCCAGTCTGACATTTATATTCTGCCAGTGTTCCAAAATGGATATAAATAATGCAAAATTTGGTGACAATGTGATTTCTGCCTTCCATTTACTCAAATTTCTGCCCCAATTACACAGCCACATTTTTTTTTTGAAATTATAAATTAGTGCACCAGGGTGGTTGATATAAATCCTTACACAGAAAGGATTTCTGGAGAGGCAAAGCCAGCTCACCACACCAGTTCTGCCTGGTAGTGACTGGACCAAAATCACGGAATGGTTTGGGTTGGAAGGGACTTTAAATCTCACCTTGTTCCATCTCATTCCATGGGCAGGGACACCTTCCACTATCCCAGGTTGCTCCAAACCCCATCCAGCCTGGCCTTGAGCATTTCCAGGGATATGCCAGCCACAGAAATACCTAAGAAAACCCATTCCAAAGCCTGTGGACATCATTCCTCCAAATCCAAATATTTTAACACTGATCAGTCACTTCTGCCAGTAACTTCCATCCCCAGTTCAGCTGCTGGTGATAAATGGACTTTAATTTTAGCTGTGTCTGAGGAGCTGATTTCATGGAACAGCTATACCAGTTAAAGAGACAAAAAGTTACTGTTGTGCACTGAAATATTTGCACAAAGAATTGGGAAGAGAACACAAAGAGACATCCCAGGTCTCTTGGCTTCTCCTGCCAAATGCCTCGAGTCCTTTGCCAGTGACCCAGAGCTGGCAGGGAGATGATCAAACAGCTCTTTCCACCCCACCAAGCTCCCAGAAAGCTCTTGGCAAGGTTTTCCCACCCTCTCCACCTCCCACTGACGGTCTGGGGGGTGTTACACCCAGGAGACAAAAGTGAGGGGGAAATAAAATCTCTGTGGCCTCATGGAGTCTCATCCAGGTTCAGAGACATCACTGGGCTCTCCTGGCTTCCCTCAGCTACTGCCAGGGAGCCCAAACTCACAATCCCCACCTCATCCCTCTCATGGGAAGGGCCAAAACCAGCAACACAGGCCAGCTCTGTGGTTCTCCCAAAACCTGGAATAGTTTGGCCTGGGACTAAGGCAGCAAAATTCAACTTCACTGAGAGCCAAAAATTTTGGCTGAAAACTCAGCTCAAAATTCAACTTCACTGGGCTTCCTGCCCACCACCATCCATGTCCTGTCTGGATATGGACACCCAGGAGGCTGGAGGATGTTTTTATCAGGGTTTTTGAAGGAGAGGAGCTCAGCTAATTCAGATAATTAAAGCAGAACTGCAGTGTCCAGCAGGCAGCTGGATGTTTGACCCCGTCTTGAAAAGGTGGCACCAAGAAGGACCATCTGGGGTCAGGAGAGGGACATGTTGAGTTTTCCTTCCCTGTTCCCTTCCAGTACCTCTTCTCCCAGCTTCTCTTCCTGTAACACACACTGGGCAAGTGGGGAAGGCAAATTCTTCAGGGATGCCTGAACAGGCTCAAGCTGGGAGCAGGATTTGGGGTGGAGCAGATGGAAAAGGCAGATTTTGCAGGATGCCCCGTTGAGAGAGTGCTTGGAGATGACCTGGGCAGAGATGTGGCATTAAATAGCAGCCCATGGTCAGGAAGGAAGGCATTTTATCCATGCCTGGCACAATCTGAATCTCTGGTTGAGGCAGGACTTTGTTGAGTGAGGTTCTTGTAGGGAAGAAGGAGTAAGGAAGGAGTAATTCCCACCCAGGGCTGACTTCAAAGCCTCCCCTTCTCCTTCACTTCCCATCACTCTGACACAGCCTAGAGCTGCCTCCCTGACACCAGGAGCTGGGCAAGTGTGCAGAGCAGCTCCAGCAGAATCATTTACAAGTCACAGGCCTGTGAGCAGGCATCTGAAAGCAATAAACAGGTTCTTAATGCTGGGGGTTTGTTTGGCTTCCTGAGCTCCCTCATGGAAATCAAAGCTGTCTGCATCGATTTGCAGAGGCACGAGGAGGGGATGATTTGTCTGTTGCCAAGTCTGGAGCAGAGGGAGCTCTGACAAGAGCTATATTCTCTGGAAATGGGGTTGATCGTGGAATTTAACATTTCCATAACTATAGCAACACAAATGGCCCAGCTAAGTATTGCTGTTAATGAGACTCAGCTCGATCAATTGCTGCACTTCTTGGGATAATAATGTTCTCAAGAGATCTGAGGGTTTCATTTTGGCTTCTCCACCAGCCAGCCTGGATTTTAAGAGGTTTGGGTTTTTAAGGAATGCTCTGTTATAGTAGTAAAATGTTTAAGTAGTCTGACTTGCCCTGGGTTTTTTTGTTTTTTGGTTTTTTTTTTAATTTTATTAAATGCTTTTTTGGTTCTCCAGGCCTGGTATGCCAAGACCCCGCTGGGGAAAGCGTGGAATGCAGCACGGGAAACAGATGAAGACGGAAAAGGAAAAAGAAAGAAAAAGAAAGGGAAAGGAAAAAAGAAAGGCAAAAAGTAACTTCCTCAAGGATTTTTCTCCTGGCCATACCAGTCACAACTCTATTTCTCTGTGAAGGCATGGCAAATTAATGTTATAGGTATTCCAGGGAAGAGAATTCCTCTCCGAATGATTTTTTTAAAGTTAAAAAAAAAAGAGAAAAAAAAAATCAGATGAGATGTAACATGTAGCTCTCAGAGGATAAAGAGTTAATGACCACTGACTTGCTCAAGCATTATTTATTCTAAGAGATTTTAGGGGGCAGAAGGGTTCATTACTCAGGCCTGTAACATGCCATCAACTTTTAGGCCATACTCATTTATTTCAGCAAGTAACTCTCCTTAAAAATTGATGTCACTTTAATGTCTTTCATTACTTTAATATCCTATATGCTTTATAAAACTAACTGCTTTATGTATCTGTGGGTCTAAAGCATTACAGTCCTCAATAAAACCATTACAGCTCTAAAGACTGCTTTTTAATTGGGATGGATTAGGAGGCACTTGGTGCAATCCACCACAAGCTGGATATTTACACAGCTGCAGGAGGAGCAGCACTTGCACCTTTTGAGGCCTTAGCACAGACAAATTCATATATGTGGGTGTCACAGAAAAAAGCCAAGCAGCCAGCTGGTAATTTGGGTGGATGGCCACCAAAATCTGGGTTTAATCTATTTTGCCATAGAAAATAATGCCTGATTAGTTTGTTTGCATAAACAGCAATGTGTTTATTGCTTAATGCACCTTGTTTACTTACAAATCAGCAGTTTTGAGGGCAAAAGATTTAAAAGGACACTCTAAAGCTTGGGGACACCCTACAGGACACTGATGGAGGCAGCACCACCTTCATGTCAGGATCACATTCACCAGGATCTCTAAGTAAGAGCCACAAACACCTGTTTTTCCCTCTGATGACAGAATTCCTGTGTGGATTTGACAACAGGTACCTGAAAATACCCAGCCCACATCCCCAGGGGGCTGAAGAACCTCTCTGTGCCTGCATCAGCAGCCTGGGAGGTGCAAGCTGGGCAGCACTGCTGGAAAAAGCTGCTGGGAAGGGGATGGTGTTGAGCCCCTCCTGCTCCTAAGAAGGAACCAAAAGGAAAAAAGCACTCCTGGGAACAGGAATACCTGAGAAAAAAGGCCTGGGAGGATTCCTGGGTGTAACAGACTGCACAGAAAAGGATTCAAGCAGTTGTGTCACTGTGCACAGTGGAGGGAACTGGATGGGTCTGGTTAAGAAAGGGAATTTCCTCCCTGTAGGCTGTTCCAGCACACAGGATGGAGCCACCCCAGTTTGGGATTTCTCTGGTCCTTCCTAGCTGTATTTCACAGTCTAGTTCAGGGCTCCCCATCATCTCACCCTTCCAACCTCGAGGCTGCACCTCCGGCCCCACCAAGGAGATCCAAGCAACAACAGAGGGAATTCTTGTTCCACTTCCCCTGTGCTACCCCCTCAGGACATTCCTGGTGGACACCAGCCTTTCCCCCAGCAGTAACCCAGCTGCTGGAATCTCCACAAGAGGGATATAGTGTGGGATAACCCACCCTAGGAGCTGCCAGCCCCTGGCTTCAACCCATTGCACCATGCACCTGCAAACATCAGCTTCCCATCCGTTATTCTGTGTGGGTGCCCCAAACTCAGCAGCACACCCCAGATTTATCAAATGAAGCGCTTCTAACTTCATCCTTGGGCAGAAAAGCTCCAAAGAGCTGACAGGGTTGGTGTTTAAAACCCCCTCATCTCCGCTCTCACGCGCAGGGAAACTAATTTGGGTAATTCTGCCCTCAATCTTGGCGACAGCAGAGCCCTCCTCTGCACGCCAGGGCTGACAGCAGGGCTGGGGTGATGGAAGGAGCACATTTCAGGAGGATGTAAGCAAGCCCATTAACTCATATTTCAGCAGCCTCACTGCAATCTCAATAGCAGAGCAAGAGCAGCTGACTGGCAGCATCCATCTCCAGGGCACAGGGAGGGTGCTGAGCTTCCACAGACCTGCAGGTTTTGCCAAAAAGGCACCAGTTTGTGGGGAAAAAATTAAAAAAAAAAAAAACAAAACTAACCAAACAAAAACTAAGCAAACAAAAAACAAAGAAACCCAAAACAACAACCGGAAAAAAAAAACCAAAAAAACCACAAGAAACCACCCCAAAAAACCTCTAAAAAACCCCCAAAAACAAAACAAAAAAAATTAAAAAAAGAAAAAACACAACACAAAAACCAAACCCCCCCCCCAAAAACAAAACAAAAAAAAAAACAAGCAAAACAAGCAAAAAAACCCAACCCCCCAAAAAACTCCTCCCAA
>NW_005054533.1:541836-562921 GCF_000277835.1 Geospiza fortis | reverse complement strand
CCTTCTCCCTCCCCCCATCCCCCCCAAAAAAAACCACCAAAGCACAAAAAACCCAAATAAAACCAAGAAATGGAAAAGGGAATTTCTCCTCTAGGCACAGCTTGCCCCGGTGGCTGCTTGCATTTCTTTCTCTCTGTGAGGATGCAGAAGCCCCAGCTGGTTCAACAAAGAGCTCCAGGGCTGCAGGAGGTGACGAAGGGACGGGGAAATGTCCCAGGCCAGGCTGGACAGGGCTGGGAACAACGTGGGACACTGGAAGGTGTCCTCCCTGCCCATGGCACAGGGTGGAACTGGATGAGATTTAGGGTCCCCTCAACTCAAACCACCCCATAAAGCAGAAAAGCTCTGCCCTGTGGGGCTGCCAAGCCCTTGCTCTCCCCTCTGTCACTGTCACATTTTCTGAAAAATCCCTTGGCCAGGATTTCTTCTCCTGGGAAGCTGAGAAGCCTTGGAGAAAAAGGAAAACAATATTATCGCATTTGCTTCTCCTGTGTTTTGCTGCTTTGGAACGTGGTTGGAGATTGTTTACCCAACAGGTGATTGTTTCATTGGTTCCATGTGAATTGTTTTTACTCAATGACCAATCATGGTCCAGCTGTGTCACAAAACTTGGAGAGTCACAAGTTTTTCATTATCATCTTGTTAAGCCTTCTGTCTGTATCCTTTCTCTATTCTTTACTGTAGTTTAGTACAGCAATATAATATAGTAAATAAAATAAAGAAAAAAGAAAAATAAAATAAAATTTAAAAAAAATAATATAAAATTTAAAAAATAATAAAATAAAATAAATTTAATGAAATAAATAATGCAATAAAATAAATAAAAATGAAATAAAAATAAAATTAAATAAAAATAAAACAAAATAATAAAACAAAAATAATTAAAAATAATAAAATAAAATATAATAAAATAAAATAAATTTTATTGTATTTTATTGTATAAAATTAATATCATATCATATTCTTCTAAGAACATGGAGTCAGATTCATTCCTTCCTGCCACGAGAAACCCCAGAAAATACCACAAAAAGGGGAGCTCTGGGGGACAGCAAAGAGGGGCCCAGGCTGCTGTGCCTGCTGGTGTGGAGGTGGCAGCAATCCAGCAGCAGCAAAGCTCAGAGAAGAAGCTGTCATGCTCATTTATATATGGAAGTGATCTAGAGAATGATCAGCTAAATTATTTAAATGTCCCATTACTATTAAATTACTGGGCATTCATTGTAAGAACAGTCATAATACAGTCACTAATTTGGTATTAATGTGAATGTCAGCATTTCATTGCAGTTATTTTGTACTTCATCATCAGATAATTTACCAATAAATTAATTGCCTTAATTGCTTCCTGCAAACCTAGGAGAACTACATATGACATGACTTTTCCAAAAGTCTTCATGATCTCTCCCTCACCCTCCAATTTTAACCACACCAAGCAGGAACCCCTCTTTGGGACACCTGGAAGGGGGAACAGAAGAGAAATAAAGTCTTGGCATTTCCCTGCCCTGTGGATTTTAATGTGCTTTAAATACAGACCCCAAGGCTTTGCTTGGAGTAGGACAGGACACAGGGAATGGCTTCCACTGCCAGAGGGCAGGGATAGGTGGGATATTGGGAAGGAATTGTTCCCTGGGAGGGTGGGGAGGCCCTGGAATGGAATTCCCAAAGAAGCTGTGACTGCCCCATCCCTGGAAGTGTCCCAGGCCAGGTTGGGGCTTGGAGCAGCCTGGGACAGTGGAAGGTGTCCCTGGCCATGGAAAGGGCTGGAAATAGATGAGCAGGAGCTGCTCTACCTCCTCTCCTCACCTGTACCAGCCCAGGGACGGGATCATTGGGATAGCCCCTGCCTGCCTGACAGCTCCAGCCCTGGGGTTTTGTTCCTAGAATATTTTCTGAAAAATCTCTTCGCCAAGATTTTCCTCCTGAAAAGCTGAGAAGCCTCAGAAAAGAAATGTAAACAATAATTATCTGATTGCTTGGAATGTGGTCTAGAAGTCACTTACCAACAGGTGCATCTTTAATTGGTTCCATGTGAATTGTTTTTACTTAATGCCCAATCCCAGTCCAGCTGTGTCAGACTCTCTGGTCAGTCGCGGGTTTTTATTATTCGTTCCTTTCTAGCCTTCTGATGTCTCCTTTCTCTTTTTTCAGTATAGTTTTAGAATAGAATATGATATTATAAAAATATAAATATAATGTAAATATAATGTAATAATATAATATAATAATATAATGTAATAATATAATATAATGTGATATAATAATATAATAATATACTATCATATAATAATATAATAATATACTATCATATACTATACTATAATATATCAACATTCTGAGAACTTGGAGTGAGATTCTCATCTCTCACCTCGTCCCCTCACAACAGGGTTTCACCAGCAGCACTAAAACTCTGTTTTAACAGAGCTCCCGCCCTCCTTCCCCCAAGAGCTCACAAAAAATTTTCTGCAGTTTTCTTCTCCAGGAGATGAGGGGGAAAGACTGCACTGGGAGCACAATGGGGAAGGACAGCTCCTTCCTTCCCCCTGTTTCTGGCTGTAAATGTTTTAAAATGAGTTCTCCGATCTCTTTTGCAGAGTGCAGCAGGCTCAGAGCCCCTGCACCACCAGGGATGGATCAAAGGGACTGCAAAACACTAAATCTTCATTGATGCTGATTTCCCTGCCAGGCTGGCAGCTTCAGGTGGGAACAACCCCAGGGAACACATCACACCCTGCCTGAGCCCAGAGCCAGGCTTACAGCACCCGGGATTGAAGCTGCCATCAGAATTAAAAAAACAAGCTGAGGGTTTCTCAGCAAAACCCCCCAAATCCGGTAACACAAAGTGAAGCTGACTGTTCTATTAACTCCCATCCTGCATCAGCAATTTTCTAAAGTGTGGAAACATTATAATTGACTTTTCTGCTAGTAGCAAAATGTCATTTTTCCTTAATACTCCCCAAGTCAGTAACGCATTTCAAAAGCCTCCAATGCCACTACCACAACAGGACTTACAAATTAGCACATTTTTAGCTTTTCATTAAACACAATGCCCCAAAAAAAAAAAAAAAAAAAAGAAAGAAAGAGAAAAGTCTTCTGGTATTAGGGTTTCTCTCCTCATTATTGAAAGTACTGCGACTTTGGAACTTCTGGCAGCAAATTATAATGCACTCAGCCTGGGGCCATTGTAAATCAGGGCTTCAAAAAAGGTGTCATGTAGTCGGGCCCTCTTCAAGCACTGAAAATATCAGAGTCTATTTGAAAACACCTTCTGTAGTCTCTCACTAGCCTTGCAAATCAGCACAGCACTGGGTAGAGCTGCCTTTTATTTTTTTTTAATTTTTTTTTTTTTTTCTGCATGGCATCAAGCCATTTCTATTCCGACCAGAAAAAGAGGATTATTTCGTGCTGGGATTTCAAATTAAAAAAAAACCCTACACCTAAGATAACAAGCTGCATAAAACCCCCAAATCATTTGGGGCTCTTGTTAGGGTTTGGCCAGTGCCTGTGGGGCTGTCACAGCCCTGGGCTGAAATCCCTTTTCTTGGCACAGCAGGGGAAACCCCAGGGGATGTGCCAGCATGGAAAGAACCCCATCCCACTCCAAACCCCCCAAAAGCAGGTGCCACCCTGGGGCAGGGCACTGCCAGGCTCTGCACCCACCTAATTAAAAAAAAACCCTACACCTAAGATAACAAGCTGCATAAAACCCCCAAATCATTTGGGGCTCTTGTTAGGGTTTGGCCAGTGCCTGTGGGGCTGTCACAGCCCTGGGCTGAAATCCCTTTTCTTGGCACAGCAGGGGAAACCCCAGGGGATGTGCCAGCATGGAAAGAACCCCATCCCACTCCAAACCCCCCAAAAGCAGGTGCCACCCTGGGCCAGGGCACTGCCAGGCTCTGCACCCACCTGCCCAACAGCCTTAAAGCCAAAGGAGGGAAATCCCAACCCCAAATCCTTCCCAGCTTTCCCCAGTCCTCTGGAAAATGATTTATCCCATCCCTAACCTCCTCTGAGCATCCCCAGACAAACCCACACAGCTTCCTAAGGTTGGAATCTCCTCTCCTGACAAGTTTTGCTGCTTCAAGTTGCTCCAATTAGCAAGAAAATAATCATTAATGACACAACTAAAGCAAATGGGGAAAGAAGCCCAAAATAAAGCTGTTCCCTGCCCAGGAGGGTGTGGGATTTTCTGAGACCCCTGTGGAAGGGAGGAATGATGAATCTGACTCCATGTTCTCAGAAGGCTGATTTATTATTTTATTATATTAAAGAATGCTATACTAAACCATACTAAAAAAATAGAGAAAGGATACAGACAGAAGGTTTAACAAGATAATAATGAAAAACTTGTGACTCTCCAGAATCCTGACACAGCTGATAGTGATTGGTCATTAAATCAAAACAATTCACATGGAACCAATGAAACATTGACCTGTTGGATAAACAATCTCCAACCACGTTCCAAAGCAGCAAAACACAGGAGAAGCAAATGAGATAATTCTTGTTTTCCTTTTTCTCTGAGGCTTCTCAGCTTCCCAGGAGAGAAATCCTAGGCAAAGAGGACTTTTCCAGAAAATATGACAGTGACAGGAGGGCAGCTCCAAATCAACATTCCCTATGAGCCTTTTCCAGTTTCCTTGCTTTAGGATTGACCCTAAATCAGTTTTCCCAGCTGGGAAAAGGCAACCAGGTTTGATGGAAACATGGGAAAAGGGGGAAGGCACCCACAGCAGCACAAAACAAGGAATGGAGCAAGGAGAGACTGGAGAAGACAGCCAGGTTCAGAATCATGGAAAAACACACTCAAGGAACTCACCTTGTCTTGGAAGAGCCACATCTTCTGCATGGATAGAGCTGGGCTGTGATAGCAGGAAGGAAAAGGATTTCCAGTGCTGCTTTGGCCACCAGAAACCAACAAAAACCCAAGGAATTTTGGCTCCAAGGCTTTTATCCTCTCCATCAGGGTGGTTAAAGGGTCACTGGTGTGGGCACACATAGCGCCAAAATCTTCCCCATCCTCACGGGGTGTTTTCTGACTCTAAAGCAGGTCCTGCCCTGAGCCACCGTTCCATTTTATGGAATGGCTCAGTGGATCACGAGCAAATGGGAAACCCAGATCACCTGCTGCCCCCTCAGTACAGACATTCCCACATTCCCACATTCCCACCCCAGGCCCAGCATTGTCTCTGGGATTCTGGGGAGCAAGGAGAAGCCACCGTGGCTGACTACCCATGGAGGGGGATGCTGGCTTTCTGAGTCAAAATAACTCAAGCTCAAACTCCAGGAATCAAAAAAACCACACACACACACAAAAAATCAAAAAACCCCAAACTAAACAAACAAAAACAAAACCCACAAAAAAACCCAAAAAATACCCCACCAAAAAGAAAACAACCCCCCCCAAGGAAAAACCAAACAAACAAACAAAAAAAAAATAGGGAAAAAACCAGAAAAAAAACCCAAAACAAAAAAAACAAAACAAAAAAAAAACCAAACAAAAAAACACCAGAAAACAAACAAACAACAACAAAAAAAAAGACTAAAGAAAAAAAAACGAAAAAAAGAAAACCAGAGGGGAAAGAGAATGGGGTGAAATGATAAAAATATCCACCAAGAAATTCTCTTTAGACAGTGAGGGAAATTATCAGCTGATAGGACTGGGCTGGGCATGGAGGGCTCTAAGCCCCAGTGAAGGTTTGAGAGGTCAAGCCCTGCGCTCTCTTTAGGAATAATTGGAGCAGTGAAAGGGCTGGGAGATTAGCAGGAGATGGGAGCGGTGCAAACGAGCCATTAGCACCTCTCAGCACAGAGTTTGGGAAGTGACACCCGTAATTAGCCTAATTACTCACATCTCCATCCCAAATGCCACCACTGCCTCCCAAAAAAGCTTCTCAGGGAGGGAGGGGGTGCTGGGCACGGAGAAACGGGACATAGGTTGGACTCGATGGTCTTAGAGGTCTCTTCCAACCTCATTATTCTGGGATTCTGGGAAATGCTAACAGGCATCAGGTCCGCCTGGAATTTGGGGCTTTGGCGTCGTTTCCAAGCCCCATGGAAGCCCCACATCACCTCCTCTCCCTCGGGGTGGTTTGGGACACACACGTGGCCCCAAAATCCATTCTTACTGGGTCATTTCTGACCCTAAAGCAGGTCCTGCCCTGAGCCACCATTCCCTTTGATGTTTCCAACCCATCCCTGCTCCCTCCAATCCCCCAGCCCTGGGCTGTCCCTGCCCTGCTGGTGACGCCACATTTCAGCCATCAGGGACACCCCAACGCCCTGTCCCCCCATACCCAGAGTGGGGTCAGCTCGGAGAGGAGAGGGGTGGCAGCGGGGACAATGTGCTGGCAGGTCCCTGCTGTGACAGATGAGCCCAGGACCAGCTGCTCCTCCCAGCACAGCACAGCACAGCACAACCTGTGATTTACAGCCCTTGCCCCACAGGTGATGGGAATGGGGGCAGAGCCCAGCAGGAACCAGGTGCTTCCCTCCTGGAGCCCCAAGGAGAGGTGGGAGCCCTGATGAACCTGGCCAAGGCCCCACTAATGAACCCTGACACGCCCAGTTGTGGTGGTGTGTCCAGTGGGAAGGGATAAATCAATCCCCCAGAAATAGGTGTGGGATGGATGGCTGGGTTTGTTCTTCTGCACCCCAGAGGGCAAGCAATTATGTCAGGAACTTTCTGTTTAGGGTGTGCTTGGGAAACACATCCTCCAGCCCATAAATAACTCCCACAGCTCCCTGGCACTTCCAGGTGTCAAACACTAATTGTGCTCAGGGGTGACATGAAACCAAGCGAAGGGCTTGTTGGAGCTCGTGGTGGCTCTGCACCTCCCACAGCCATGGCAGTGCTGGAATTCTCTCAGGTTTTGTGTTGCTGAAATGGTTCCTGAGGTATTAAAGTCTCTTTTTTCCTACCTCTGCACTCGAAGAAGTCAGGATTCCTCAGCTCTGCTTTTCAAGATTGTTTATTTTCTGTTATCTATAAAATTCTTTCTCTGACCTGCTGAGATCTGTCCAGCAGGTCGGGTTGTGGCACAGTCCCTGCCCTTGGGGTGGTGTTGGCTTTTTTTATTAAGAACTACGTGTACTTTATTTACAATAATTTTCCAATACCTATCACCTATGCTAGGCAGTCTGTCTCTAAACCAATCCAGATGTGCCACCATCACAGCAGGAGATGGAGGACAAGAAGAAGAAGAAGGACAGGACAAACCCAGATTCCTCCATCTTGCCTCCTGAACCCCCATTCTAAAACCCCCAAAATTCTACATTTTCACCGTGTGACAAATCCACTAACATTCTATTCAAACCCTTGGGATAGTGTTAACTTTTTATACTAAGAACTACCTGTACTTTATTTACAATCATTTTCCAATACCTATCACCCATGTTAGACAGTCTGTCTCTACTCTAAACCAATCCAGAAGTGCCACCATCACAGCAGGAGATGGAGGACAAGAAGAAGAAGGACAAGACATGCCCAAATTCCTCCATCTTTCCTCTTGAATCTCCATTCTAAATCCCCAAAATTCTACTTTTTCACTATCATTCTACTCAAACCCTTGTGGTTTGTAACTCCTCACACAAAGTTGGTAATTGTTTCCATGGGCTAAAATCAAAGGCACAGGTGTTTGTGATTCCATGCCAAGGTCCCTGAGCCCCTGCCAGGGTCTGGAGTCCTCCAGGGCAGTCAGAGGAATGTCCTGGGTTCTGACATAATTCCAGCTGGGGATGGGGTGAACCTGCTTCAGATTCCAGGAGTTGGGGGGAAAGGGCTGGCATCTGAGTCGTGCAGTGCCCAGTGCTGTGTCCTCACCCTGTAATCCTTCCTAAAACCCTTTTTGGTGGCAGTCTGTGAGGGGTGAGGGTGCCACGCAAATCACAGGTTTGGTGTCTCCCATCCCAGGAGGAAATCCCACATTGTGGACCCCACAAGGAGCCTCCAGGCCTGAGTCTGGGTGGGGGACACGTGATAGAGGCTCAGCCCAGCTGGTTTTCCAGGCTGGCACCCAGGGTGACATTCCATGAGCACATAACTCAGGGGGTAAATAACTGGGAGGGCTCCACCTTGCAGAGAGGATGTGCCCCAGGACTGAATTCCCAAGGGATAATTAACAGCTCTTCAGCAGGGAGGTGGGGACAAATTGTATTTTTACTTAAGCTAAGAGCAAATTTTTTTATCATTATTCCTGTAATTGATGGGGAAAAGGGAAGGAAAAAAGGAAAATTGTGCAGTTATAATTGGAAAGAGTTTGGAGAGGGGTTTATTGAATTATTTACATCTGACAAAGATGAGCCACTATAAACCAACTGTAGCACAAGACCTTTCCATGTTATATAGAGCTGTTAAAGGGAAATGCTTAAATATCAGCTCATTTCCAATAAAAACTGCACAAAATCAATGCAGCCTCGGGACAAGCTGATATTTCACCAGACAGCAGCTCCTAAAGAGGAGCTCAGCAGCATCTGCAGAAGGGTTTTAGGGGGAGGTTAAAGGCATGACCCCCTCCCCAGACACAGGGACATGTGTGTTGGCAGGGCCAGCCCCAGCACAGCCGCATAGCTGGGCAGTGCTGTCACACGGAGAGCTGCGGATATAAACGTGGGGACGTGCTGGGCACAGGGTGGCTCTTGGCAAGGTGGCACCTGGCTGCCATTGGAGCTCACACCTCGCTGTGCCCGGGCAGGGATGGTGATCCAGGGGGCATGAGGGACCAGCGGCCAGGAGAGCCCCCCTCCCATGGCTCCAAGGTAGGTGTGGGGCAGTGGGGGCAGTGCCACCCCTCACCCCACAGCCACGGGGTGCTGGGAGGGCACTGCCATCACAGGGACCCCGTTTGAGCTGTCTGGAGGGGCTGGCAGGGGATGCAAGGTTTGAATCAGCCCCTGTGCAGGAGGCAGGGCTGCAGGTGGAAATTTCCCTGCAATAATAATAATAATAATGATGATAACAATGATAATAATGCCATGGCTGCTGCCAGAAGGCAGCTGTAAATCGGGGTGGTGGTGCCAGGAGCTCTGCCCATCTGGATGTTTTACCACAGCCACCAAAGTGGGGTTTTGGGGCCAGCAGGGCTGAGGGGTCCCCAGAGTGAGAGCTGAGCTATGTGGCAGCTGCATCTGGGGACAGGCTCTCTGCAAACCTTTCTGCTGAGTTTTCCCAGGAATGGGGAGCTGGAGCAGGCAGTGGAAGCCGTTATTAATGGGGAAGGGCAATGCTGAATGTTTTGTTCAGTGAGGAGTGCTCTGCAGAGAGAAGGGGCTGGAGATCCATGAGGGGGAGGCTCCAGGGGCTCACTTCACCCTTTTTGGGGCTCTGGTGTGTGCACGGCCATCCCTGCTTGTGAAAAAAATCACTTGTTTTTAAATTTTTAAAAGTTTAATCGTAATAAAATGGTTATAAAAATAGCAATATAATTAGAGTAATAATAATTTGGACAATTTGGATTAGGACAATATGAGACAATAAAAACAAAGAGTTATGGACGTCCGGGTACCTTTTCTGGGCAAAATAAGCCCGAGAAAGGACCCACGTTAACAGAGGATTAACCCTTAAAAGCAACAGCCTGTTGCATATTCATACACCTCATCCATGATGCATAAATTCCATTCAAACACAGGATTCTGTCTGGTCAGTGTCAGCTTCTTCTTCTGAATCCTCTTCATGGCTGAGCAAGGTGGGAAGAAGTTCATTTCTTCTGATAATGGAGCAATAAATTCTCTTTCTCTCAGAGATTCAGGTGTCCTGTGGCTGCTATCTCAGTGCAAGTTCTCTCTTTAGAAAAATAATATCTTACACAGCATAGTTTCTATTTAACATTATGTTATAACCCAAAACTATATTTAACACACTGCTTAAGAGAATTAATACAGCATCACTTTCTAACACAACACATACAATATTCATTTTAATATTTGCCAAAAGCCAATTATAAAATACGCATTTTTCACTCTGCTTGAAGGAAGGAAACAGCAGGATGATCCCAGGCTTGATTTTGGCAGGGTCAGGGGCTCAGGGATCACAAAGCTGTGCTGGCAGGGGATGTGCCCAAGGCACACAGCAGTGACACAGGGCACTTGTGGGGTTTCCTCCACCACACAAACTCGCTGCCTGAAGGCAACAAGTGCTCTACAAGCTGTTGAAACACCCTTGTTTCCCTTCTGCACCCCACCAGGGGCTTCTCCCCCTGCTCTGGGCAGCCCCAGGATGTCCCCCAGCTCTCCTGGTCCCTCTCTGCGGTGAGTCCCACCGGGGTTTGTGTGCCAAGGGTCCCGTTTCTCTCCTCTCTTGCTGTCCCAGGGTATTTTTAACCCTGGCCCGGCACTCCAGTGTTTATATGCAAATAGATGCTAATTGAGGGGGGTCACGGGGAATTAGAGCCCACAAGGTCTGCCCTCCGTGCTAAATTTACCCAGGGAGGCAATCCCTGCCCTGGGAAGGTGATCCCTGGGCTGTGAGGCAGGATTGTCACCACGGAAATATGTGACAGGGTCACCAGAGAGAGGAGAGGGAAAGGAGCCAGGGCAGCTCTGGGAATGCAACCAGGGTGACTGATCCATGGCTGTGCCTCTCCCTGCAGCTCCAAACCCTCTGCTGGGCTGCCTGCAGGAGCCCAGGGATGCCCAGGGGGTTGTCATGCCCAACACAGAGGATGGGGACAACAAGGAGGGAGTGCCAGCCTGGAGACCAAGGGGAAAAGAAGGAGAAAACAGGAAAAAACCACATAGGATGGTCTCAAATTGGCTCCCAGTGCTGCTCCCATGAGCAGGGGATTTAAGGGAGGTCCTTCACCAGGAACCCCTGAGCTCAGGTGTGGTGGTGCTCACAGGGTTCCCAGGATGAGGGAAGAGATGAGAATGTTGACTCCATGTTTCAGAAGGCTGATTTATTATTTTATGATATATATTATATTAAAACTATACTAAAGGAATAGAAGAAAGGATTTCATCGGGAGGCTAGAAAAGAAAGGAATGGAATGATAATAAAATCTTGTGACTGACCAGAGAGTCCGAGCCAGCTGGGCTGTGATTGGCCATTAATTAAAAACAACCACATGAGACCAATCACAAATGCACCTGTTGCATTCCACAGCAGCAGATAATCATTGTTTACATTTTGTTCCTGAGGCCTCTCAGCTTCTCAGGAGGAAAAGATCCTAATGAAAGGATTTTTCATAAAATATGTCTGCAACACTCATGGACACCCCAGGGAGTTTTTGGGGCTGCAGGGCCAGAGCTGGGTGTCACCACAGCCATGCTGGGGACACACACACAGGGGACCCTCAGGTGGCTCTGGCAGCATGGGGCCTGATGGCTCAGGGATGCTCAGGATCCCCAGGAAGGTCCCAAAATTTTCTCCCAGCCTCAGGTTGACTCCACACAGAGGGAACCACGCAGCATTCCAGCTGTGGTTTAACATCCCAAAATGTGCTTTAACCAGGTTTATTCCCCACAGAGGTGGGTGGCAGGGCTGGGAAGGAGAGGCTTTGTCACCCAGAGCCTCCAAGTCACGAGATGCCAGTCTCTATTCTTGTCCCCAGCACGGATCCCTGCGGTGACCTTGGGGAAAGGGGAAGTGGGAGCAGGGAATGCTCTGCTGGCATCCAGGGCAGCTTTCTCTCTGCTATACAAGGCACTGTCTGGGAGTGCCAAAGCCCCAGGAGGATTTGGACCTTGCTGCAGGGGCCATCCCAGCGTTCCAGGCTGGGCCAGGAACACGTAGCCCAGATTTTTCCACATTGCAACCACAGGGCTGGAATCTCATATGAGCACCTTCATAAAAAAAAAAAAAAAAAGAAAATAGAGGGGGGAAAAAATCCTCCCAGAGCTCAGAGGACACAAATAAGGTTATTGGGGATGGACAGACAGCATGACTAAATTTCTTTTTTTTTTTTTTTTTGTTTTCTAAACATTAGGCGCCATTTTCCTCCTCCATCATGCTCCAACCCCTCTGGAGTTATAAATACTCCACAACAGAGCCTGGACTGGATTATAATTAGACAATGAGCCAAGAGGATGGAACCAATGGGCTATAAAAGCCTGGCCACCCCCCCAGGCAGGACCTGCACACCAGGAAGCACTGGCATGAGCCGGGCACCAGGAGCTGGGACAGGAAAGCTGAGGATTTCCTCCAAGTTGGACCCAGAGCATCCCTTGGCCCCTCGTGCTCCCATCGCCAGGTTCTACACAGCCCTGGTCACAGGAGACCTGAGGAGCCTGCAGCTCCTGACTGAGAGGTACCACCAGGATGTCAACCTGGTCTTTGAGATCAGTAAGAACCAGCTGGAGTGGCAGGTGAAAAGCCAAGCCTCCTATGGACTCTCAGGTACTTTTCCTTCGAAGGCCAGGCCAGGAAGATGAAATCTTGTGGGTATTTACTAACCCTGAACAGGAGAGGTGCAGTGCATCTTGGTGCCTTAGGTGTGCCCAAGGTTTCTGGTTAGCCCACAGTTCTGGCCATTCGTATTCATCACTTTTAATATTTTCTTCTCTTCTGCACCTACTAACCCAATGGAAGTGTAAAATCTGTGCATCCACATGATTTCTTCAGGCTGGGATTAGGCATTCTGTATTTTGGGAATGCTTTCAGCAGGGCTCACAGCCCAAATTCCTCGTGGTCCTATCAGGAGGGATAAGATGCCCTCAGATGATGCTCCCCATGGTCCCAGGTGCTTGGGAGATGGTTCAGGAAGTCCTGGAGCTGCTGGGAAATGCAATTCCTCTCTCTGGCACATCTAAAACCCAGCTCTCCATCACGTCCTAACATACTCCCACCTGGCCTGGGTGCCTTCACTCCCAGCAAAGTCAGCTTTTCCTTTCCTGGGGAATTCTGAGCTGCCTTTTACCTCCTGCCAGCCACTTGGACACAGGGCTGCATGCCCTGGTGGCCAGCAGGGCGTTGGCTGGCCCACCTGATTCCACCTGGAATCCCACTCCTGGATGAGCCCACTCCTGGATGACCCCACACTGAGGGGTTTTTATTCCTCTCCTGCCAACTGCAGTCAGAGGCACTGAGCACAACCAGCCCCTAAAGCTGCCAGAGAAAAATGGGAAAAGAGGAGTCAGGAGCTGCCTCAGCCACCAGGCTGCTGGGCAGGGGAGGGGAATGCAGGGACAGGACTGGACTAGGGGCAATCAGAGCCCCATTTATTGAATTTGCTGAGAATGTCCTGACAAAGGCAGGAATGATGAGTCTGACTCCATGTTCTCAGAAGGCTAATTTATTATTTTATAATACTATATTATATTAAAGAATGCTATACTATACTAAAGAATACAGAAAGGACACTTACTGAATGCTAAAAAGATAATAATGAAAACTCCTGACTCTCTCCAAAGTTCCCACACAGCTTGGCCCCGATTGGCCAAAGAGCCACAACAACTCCCAGCAGAATCCAATGGAACAATCACCTGTGGGTAAACAATCTCCACACACATTCCACATGAGCACAACACAGGAGAAGCAAATGAGATAAGAATTGTTTTCCTTTTCTCTGAGGCTCCTCAGCTTCCCAGGAGAAAAATCCTGAGCAAAGGGATTTTATCAGAGGATAAAATCAGAGGGGTGAGTGCACACCCCATTCAGGGGGTGAGTGCCACACCCATTCAGAGATTTAAGTGCCACACCCACTCAGAGATGTGAGTCCCACATCCATTCCCATGTTCTGCAGGGCTGTGGGCTCTGGAGGAGCGCCTGGAGCTGAGCTCCCCTCTGTGCCTGGCCGCCCGCCACGGCCACCCCGACTGCCTGCGGCACCTCCTGCGCCGCGGGGCCGACCCCAACCTGGCCCCGGGGGGAGAGGCTGCCCAGCACCAGGCCTGCCTGGGGGGGCACAGCGACTGCGTGGAGCTGCTGCTGGAGTACAGGGCCCAGCCCAACGTGCTCAGCGAGCGGGGCACGGCCCCGCTGCACCTCTGCACCTCACGGGACTCCCTGCGGTAAGGACAGCACTCCACTCCTGGGGCTGGCCTCCATAGGGCTGGGATGGGGCTGGGACAATGGGAAGTGTCCCTGCCCTGGCATGGGGTGGGATGGGTTTGGCTTTAAGGTCCCTTCTGTTGTAGTTGAGATGGAGACGGATGGAGACATTCTATAGTAGAGCAGGCAACCCCGATGATGGGGAGAAATGATGCATCTGACTCCATTGATATCAGAGGGCTGATTAATTACTTTATTATCAGAAGACTAATTAATTACTTTATTATAATATATTGTTCTATAATATATTACCCTATATTACATCTAACCTGAATCTGCCAAGCACTCGACTCAACTGCCCAGAATCTCGTGACTGTCAGCCGGCAGTCCCGACACACACACATGGATTCAGTTGGCCAATGAATCAAAACACTCACACCAGAATCCAATCACCACTTGCATTCAGGTAAACAATCTTCCACAATGCATTCCACTTTGGCACAACACAGGCGCAGCAAATGACATAAGAATTGTTTTTTCTTTCTCTGAGGTTCAGAGAATGTGAATCCCAGAAATATCATTGGGAAATTGGGCCTTCCTTTTCTCTGTGAAAAGAAATACAGCTACAACACTCCATTTCCAAAAGGCTTCAAACTGATTTTATTCTAGCATGCATGCTTTTTATACATTCTTACAAAGCTCAGAAGTTTACACGTTACTCATTGGTTAGAAGAGACAAACAAAGTGATTATTTATTGTATTTTTGGGGAATGTCCCAACGAAGGCAGGAATGATGAATCTGACTCCATGTTCTCAGAAGGCTAATTTATTATTTTATAATACTATATTAAAGAATACTATACTATGCTAAAGAATACAGAAAGGACACTTACTGAATGCTAAAAAGATAATAATGAAAACTCCTGACTCTCTCCAGAGTCCTGACACAGCTTGGCCCTGATTGGCCAAAGAGCCAAAATAACTCACAGCAGAACCCAATGAAACAATCACCTGTGGGTAAACAATCTCCAAACACATTCCACATGAGCACAACACAGGAGAAGCAAATGAGAGAATAATAGTTTTCCTTTTCTCTGAGGCCATTTAGCTTCCCAGGAGAAAAACCCTGGGCAAAGGGATTTTATCAGAGAATGTGAATGCCACAATTATTGGAATAGGCAGTTGCAGGTTTCTCTTATTTATTCTCTTATTTATCCTCCTTTCTTTCTTTCTTGGTTTCTATGTCAGTGACCTTGGTAGGAAATTCATTCAGGGGTGAACATGGATCCCCTTATCAAACATGGATCCTCTTCTCAGACATGGATCCCCTTATTAAACATGGATCCTCTTCTCAAACTTCTCCCTGGCTCACAGAAGTTGCTGTAAAACATCTTCCACCCAAACCTTCCAACCCAAACCTGGCCTTTTTTGATAACCTCTGTGCATCCCCTGTGCACACAGCCCAGGACTTCAGGAACATTGCACAGCTTAAGTCTTCTTCCTATGGACAGGAGCAGCCCAGCCTCAGCCTTTCCTTCCTCCTCTTTCCTGACTATTTCTCCTAAAATCAGTGTGTCCTGCAGCCCAGACCCAGCACATATCCCAGGAGATGCTCAGGATGGGTTTATGGGATGTGGAGCAATGCCCCACACAAGCCATGTAGGGATCCCCCTTGGTTCACAGGCAGGGCTGGGCTCCTCCAGGTGCACCCACATCCCACCCTGCATCAGCATCACACAGATGAGCATAAAAATTGCCTAGAAAAACACAGAAAAATATGTTTCTGTAGGACTTTAGGTGCCTGGATAGCTGAATCAGGATATTTTCCTTTTTTTTTATATAAAGAGCTCAGCCACTTCATATTATCCTGATGAAACTGCTCAGGGCCACAGTGAATTCCATCACCTGCCAACTTCCCTGAAAAGCCAGCCTGGCTTCTATCCTCTGCCCTCCAGGCAGGGAAGATTACCTGGAAGTAGGTGGTGAAAGTGAGGTTCCAGCATATCATGGACAGGGAGAGGGTTCTGGAGAAGGGAAGCAGCCAGAGAGGGAAAGGTTTGATCCCTGCTTATCAATAAGAACCTCTGCAAGATGTCCAAAAATCAGCTATTAATCAGCTCCTGGTTCAGCCAAAAACATCTAGGGATGAATACAAAGCATCCCTGGTGCTGTGAGGGCTGGAAGGAGCAGGATGGGAGAGGGAGGGTGCAGCAGGCAGCTCTGGCTTTAATTCCTTCACCTGAGCTCCCTTTCCACCTCCAGCCCCATCCTAAACCCCCAGTGCTTCCCTGATTTTAGGCTTCTCTCCCTGAAGAGTTGGGGCCACCAAACCACCCCAGGGCGTGCAGAGGATCTCCTGGACCACAGAGGTCTTTGCTTCCAAGCTTGGAAAAAAATTACTATTTTATATAGATGCATTAAAAAGCGGATCTGCTCTCACTGATTTGCATGTTCCATTCCCTTGGAAGGCAGAGAGGGATGGCAGCCCAGCCACCAAGGGGATCAGACAGCCCCGAGGTGGCAACAGCTGAGTTGTAAGGCCTGGAATATTGGGGCTTTATAATGGAAATGCTGCGAGCCCCTTAACTGCAGCGCCCGGCACTACGGGGGCTTCTACAATAACTGAGCCAACTCCCTTGAAAGATCAAAAATTAATAGACATTTCAGACAGGGTTTGAGGTTTCGACCACTGCTTTTTCAATAGCAAAGACTTTGCTAAAGTTAGAGACTGAGGAGGTCAAGCTTTGGGTAACACAAACATTTCCTCTTTGATTAGGGGGAGACTACCTCGCCTCCTTTTTTTTTATTTTATTTTTTCGTCGAGTAGTAGATTTTAGGTCATCCTTAATTTTTTACTGACAACAAAGAGCAGGTCATTGACCTACATAGAGAGCTATTTTATTTTTCTCCCTCTCGATAACAATGGCCAGAACACCTATGTGCCAGGTTCTTCTGTATTCCCATATACTCGGCAATTCACCATGGGGGCAGGACTTAAAACCTTTGAGCCTCTCAGTGACTGGGATAAAAAAAAATTATCTGGGCTTCCTTCCAGCCATTTGAGCTTCAGAATCCATGAGATTTCAACAAAAAGGATATCAGAGCTTTAATCTAGGAGCTTTTTGAAGAGATGGAAAAAAAAAAGTTCCAGTAAAGTTCAGTCTTACCTTCTTCACTTTAGGAGCTGTTCATGCCAACGTCGGCCTATTTAGTAGAGTTCCTCTCCTTGACCTCTTTTTTACAGCCGAGATAATTAACATGGTGGGGTAAGATGAGTCTCTAAATTCACTGCACTCTCTCCCTGGCGCTCTCCCTTTTCCCTCTTAAAGCTGGGGATGATTAAAGGAGCCTGCCTTTATTGGCACCCCGAAAAAAAAATAAAATAAAATAAAAATAATTGAGGGGGAGAGGAAGAGCCTCGGCGGCGGGGAGGGGAGGGGAGAGCGGGCGTGGGCCTGGCAGGGATGCAGGACGTGGCTCCTGCCTCCCATCACGGCAGGGAGGGATGCTGAACATCTGCAGAGCCCTTCTCCAGATCCTCCAGATCTCCCTGGATGTCCCAGGCTCCCCTCGAGGCCAGGGAGAACCTGCCTGGAGAGGAATTTCCCTTCTCCAGCCTCGCACGGAAGGAAAGAGCTCGGCAAGGAAAGAGCTCTGGGAAGCCAAGGGATGGGACAAGAAGGTGTCACCCCCGCTTCCAGCTGAGCAATTCCCTTCTCCGAGCCTTCCCCCCACCCTGGGAGCTGGAGGCAGAGTTCTCCAGCTCCTCCAAGCCCCCAGAGGTGCGAGGGATGTGGGATGAAAGGTGGGATGAGTCCATGCAGGAGCTCAGGGGCTCCATGTGAGGAGCACTGGGATGGGGAGCAAGCACCAGGGACAGTGGGAATGGGAGGAAGGAGCAGGAAACAGGAGCTGAGCAGGAAGGCAGGAGTCTGAAAAGGCCAAGACAAGGCTCCCAGATGCCAGCAGATGGGGACTGACCCAGAGGAGCCAGGCCCAGGCACCCTCTGGCTGTTCCAGCACCATCCTGGGCACTCTGCCCCTGTGGCTGTGGGAATGAGCAGCACTGCAAGGGAAAAAAAAGCCCAGGGATTTGAAAAGCCAGCATTTAGCATCATCTAGTGCTAGACCTCATCCTCTGCTCTGTTCAGCCTTGCTAAATACAGCACTCTTGGAGCCATCATTTTGGGAAGCTGGGTAAGAGCAGATCCTGGCTGGGTCCTGACGGAGAAATGAAGAGCCCAGAAGAAGCCACAGGGCTGGCCCTGCCCTCTGAGACGTGGCAAAATGAGGGCTTTCACAGATAAACCCCGGGCATGGGAGGGAAAAACAAACAGGAGGTTTTTCCTTAAGGAAACTGGGGCCTGAGCGGGTTTTTGGGACTTTGGGAATTTCCCTGCAGCCTCCGCTGCCCCAAGCTCCTGCTCCTCCTGCTGGTTGTTCTTCACATCCCATTTCTAACAAATCCCACTTTCCTAGCCTGGTGGTTTTCATCCCAGCCAGTGGCAGCCATAAGGAGGGCAATGGGTGAAGAGATTAAAAAAAATCAATCCCAAATAATTTTCTCCCATTCTCAGAGCAGGGAGCACCAGCACCACTCACCCCAAATTCCCTTTACCTTAAGAGGTGACTTGCCCAAGCAAGGGGATGTCACCTATCACCTGCAGATGGGTTGGGAATAGTTTGGAAGTGACCTTAAATAGTCAAAATTGGGCTCCACGCTGGATGGAAAACAAACTTGTCTGTTTTGCCACCAAATTTCTGCTGAAATAAACAGAAAGGTGAGCTCAGTATGCTGTTTCAGTATCCCCAGAAAATTGGAGAGGAGCCCTCGAAAAAGCAGCAGCCATTGCTGGGCCTTATTTAATGGGATTTTAGTCCAATCTGGTGGCAACAACCAGGCTGTGAATGAACGTACAGGAAGCCAGAAATGCTGGGGAAGTGTTGGAGCTCGTGAATTCATCAACAGAGATTTTAGAGTCTAACCAGAGCATCTACCCAGAACCTGCTGATGCCCAGGTATCCAAACAGGAGGCAAAGGCTCCTCCCAGGCTCCCACCTTTTCCATCCACTGGAAGGGATCTTCCCTTGTTCATAACTCCCTGCCAGCATTCTCTCTGTGCCAAGGGAGGAGCACCCAGGGGGGAAATCCAATATAAAGCAGCTTGGGTTTCTTCCAGCACTTGATAACCAAAAAGAAAATCCCTCCAGGGAAGGATGGCCTTTCCACAGGAGAATATTTGGGATGTCCAGCAGGAGATGAAGAGGAGCTGAGCTGCCAGGATGGGATTCTCTGTGAGGGAAAAGCCCAGGGCACAGTGAGGGTTCTCGGCTGGGTGCAGCCCCTGGCTCTGCTGAGGGACAATCCCTCTGTGCTGCCTGTGCAGGTGGAAATCTTCAGCCTGGGCACTCTCACCCAAACCAGGGCAATGTTTGTGCCCAGGCACTGCTGCCTCCTTGCCTGGGAATGCTTTAAGCATTATCTACCCCCCAAAAAAAGAAGAAAAGCAGGACAAAATGGGATTTTCCTCTCAGGCTAGACTGCTGCATTTTTGCAGCCAAGTCAGCAATTTTTTTCTCATTTTTCCCAGCAGAACCATCCTATAGTTTGCCCTGAGTACATTATTTTAGGGTGCAGAGCAGCCTGTGAAATCAGGATTAAGCTACTCTGGAGAGGTGCCAAGAGGATAATCATAACCAGGGCTACAAATTCCCTGGTGACAAGGATGGCCAAGACCAATAAAAGAGACCAAGTGTCTGAGTGATCCCCTCAACAGCAGCCAGCAAGCCCCAAAAAAGCCTTAAGGAGACAAAACACTCCTGAAGAAAGGGATTCAGCATCCTAGTGCAAAAAATGAAATTGGAAAGTGGGGACCTGAGGATTTTGGGAATGGCACAACCCCACCTAAATCCACTCTCAGCCAACCACAGCCCAAGCAGAGCATCCGTGGTGGAGCCTCTGGTAAGGGCTGGCACTTCTGGGAGGTGCAGGAAAAGATCCTGAAGGGATTTTTCTCCTGGTATCCCAGGCTTGAGGTGCACAGGAAAAGCAGCCCAGGGAGGAGTTTGTAGATTCTGCACTGCCAAGGACAGTGAGAATCCCCCCAGCAAAACCTTGGGGAGGTGATGAGGCAGGTCTACAAAAAGTCAGGTATATTATTATTATTATTATTAGCATTATCTCATTATTTTATTATTGATATTTTCCCCACACATGTTAGCATTCCCCTGGGGCAGGAAAAACAAGCAATATCCTGGTGCTGTCCTTCCTCCCTGAGCTTCCTCCTCTTCCCCATCCCTGCTGCTGGAAGGATCAGGCTGGGACTTCTCTTCCCCTCGTGCTGCTTCTGTGTCAGCCCAGATCCTCTCCCAGGGCTCCAGTGACACCTGAGCTGAAAGAAAAGATGAAAATTAGAGAGTCAGGAAGAGGTTACGTGTTGGTGGGTCCCTCCCAGCTTGGGATATTCTGTGATCCTGTGAAAACACAACCCTCTGGAGCAGGATCTCAACACAGGTGTGGGGTCCCTCCAAGGGGGAGGGAAAATCCATTTTTGTATCCAAGCAAGTGGGGCTAGGATGGTCAAGGGGTTCAGGCATGGTCGAGGACACTCAGGATGGTCAAGGGTGATCAGGGTGGTGAGGGCTGGCTGAGGATGGTTGAGGATGGTCAGGGTGGTCAAGGATTGTTGAAGGCAGTCAAGGATGGTTGAGAATGGTCAAGGTATTTAAGGATGGTCAAGGATGGTCACAGTATTCAAGGATGGTCAAGATGGCAAAGGACAGTCCAGGATGATCAAGGATGGTCAGGGTGGCCAAGGATAGTTGAAGACAATCAAGGATGGTCAAGGATGGTCAAGATGGCTAAGGACAGTCTGGGATGGTCAAGGAGAGTCAAGGTATTCAAGGAAAGTCCAGGATGGTCAAGGATGACCATCCATGCATGACCCTGGTCAAGGGGCAGAGGGAGTATTGCCCAAACCACCACTGCTGTCACTGTGGAGGGCACCAGGGCACAATGCCACCCTCCCAAAAATCCCAGCTCCAGCATGACTTCCCTCCTCACCCCAACCCACCTCCCACCCCACCATCCCTCATGTCTCACCCCACACCACCCCAAACCCCTTCCCACAGGTGTGCCAAGCTCCTGCTGCTGCACGGGGCGGCCGTGGA
>NW_005054533.1:537044-541538 GCF_000277835.1 Geospiza fortis | reverse complement strand
GGGGGCGGGCCACCGCCGGGCTGGTGCGGCTGCTGCTGCGGCGCGGTGCCGACGCCAACGCCATCGACTACGACGGCGTGTCCCCGCTGGGCTGGGCCCTGCAGGCCGCGGCCTCCCGCCCCGAGCTGCTGCCACACCTCACCCTGCAGCTGCTGCTCAACCATGGATCCCAGAGGATTTGGCCATCGGCCTTTGTCAAGGTACATGCCCCAAAATGGCGCCCAGAAAATTTGGCCCTTGTCCTTCAGCAAGGTACCAGCCCCGAAATGGCTCCCACAGGATTTGACCCCAGGCCTTCATCAGGGTACAAGCCTCAAAATGGCTCCCAGAGGATTGGACCCCAGGTCTTCAGCAAGGTACCGGCCCCAAAAGGGCTCCCAGAAAATTTGGGCCTTGGCCTTCAGCAAGGTACCGGCCCCAAAATGGCTCCCAGAGGATTTGGCCCTTGGCCTTCACAAAGGTACTGGCCCTGAAAGGGCTCCCAGATAATTTGGCCCCAGGCCTTCATCAAGGTATTGGCTCCAAAATGGCTTCCAGACAATTTGGCCCCAGGTCTTCAGCAAGGTACCGGCCCTGAAATGGCTCCCGGAGCACCTCAGACCCAGGGGGTTGAGGTTGGGTGTAGTTATTAATTTTGGAGTGGTTTTGAGGGTCCCCAGGATGAGGTGAGAGATGAGAATTAACTCCAAGTTCTCAGAATGCTAATATATTACATTCTATTCTATTCTATTCTATTCTATTCTATTCTATTCTATTCTATTCTAAAACTACACTAAAGGAAGAGAAAGGAGACATCAGAAAGCTAGAAAGGAATGAATAATAAAAACCCATGACTGACCAGAGTCCTGACACAGCTGGACTGGGATTGGTCATTAATTAAGAACAATTCACGTGCTGGGTAAACAATTCTCCAAATCACATTTGCTCCATGGAGCAAATCCATGGAGCACAGGAGCATCCATGTCTGTCGGGGTCACTGCTCGCCATGGTGGATGGATGGCTCCATTTTTAGTCCTGGTTTTCCCAAGACTAAAATGTGCTTTTGGCCAGAAATTTGTATAGGTTTGGGTTTTTTTCCCCCTTCTAATTGTGCTTTAAGTATTGCAGTCCAGAGGAGCAAAACATGGAGAAACTGAAGCTTCCCAACAGAAGAAATCCTGGCAAAGGGATTTTTCATAAAATATGAAAGTGACAGTTGGGAGATTTGGGACATCTGAAGGCGGAGGTGGGAGAATTTGGGAGAGTTTCCCAGTCTGTGGGGCTGGAGATTGATGGAAGTGAAGGCCCAGCAGAAGGGCAGGATGGAGCCAGCGCGGCTCAGAGGGGATTTTCCTTGTGCACTGGTATTCTAGGGAATATCAGAGGCAGGCTTGGCTCACAAGCTGCCTCATGGCTCTGTGTTCCATTGATTTTACATCAAACCATAAAGAAAATATTATCCTGCCAAATATTATCCTTGTCAGGCACAAGCCAAAAATGTAAATAAGGAGTGAGGGCTGCATCCAGAGGAAAAAATGCCTCAGCGGGATGGGAATTCCCACTGCTCCAAAAGGCACCAGGAGAAACCCCACGCCTTCCCCATCCCAACACGGGGCTGTCCCAGCCTGGAGCAGGGTGGGGTGGGACAAACCCTGGCTGCAGCAGGTGGGTGTTGTCCCCTCTGTCCCCGCCTCTCTGTCTGAGCCCTCCCACCATCCCTGGACAGGTGCTGAAATCCTGTGCAGCCGTGCCAGAGGTCATCGAGGTCCTCTTCAACTCCTACTCCCAAATCCCGGTGTCCCAGGAGTGGAGAGAGGCCGTGCCACAGGAGCTGTTCCAGGTGAGGCAGCCCTGCTGGTTTGAGACCCAAGGAGGGGGTTTTTCCCAAAGAATTAGTGTTTATTTTCCCCAAAGAATTAGGGTTTATTTTCCCCCCAGACTGATTTTCCCCCCCCACCCAGACTTCACTTGGATGGAGGAAAAACAAAAGGAATTTTCCCTAGAGCAGCACCACACACCTGATCCCTCCAGGCTTGCATCCCTCCACCTCCACCATCCTCCGACCCCACATCCCTGTCCCAGCCTGCCATAAAATCCACTCTCAGCCTCTGGAAGTGAGCCTGGAGCCAGAGCACTTCCCAGCAGGAGCCCACATCACTTGTTTTGGTTGGGAAAAGCTCCTCCTTGGATGTGCAACAGGTACAGGCAGCCCACTCTGGGGTGGTTTGGGATGGCTCCTGGCCACAGAGGCTGTGAGGGATGGCTGGAATGCAAACAAAGCCTCCAGCTTTTCTGAGGAATGGGAGAAAGGATTTTTTCCCCCCAAATTAGGGAAAGGCTGAGGCTGCACAGCCCAATCCTGCTTCGTTTCCCTGTTCCCTCAGGGACAGGCTCTCTTCTCCATCAGCTTCCTGTGGGATGCTGCTGCACCCTCCCTGAGTCTGGTTTCCCCCAAGGTGCTCCAACAGGGGAATTCCAGTCCACAAGGTCCCAATTCCATGGGAGAATTCCAGTCCAAAAGGCCCCAATTCCACAAGGTCTCTATTCCACAAGGTCTCAATTCCGCAGGAGAATTCCAGTCCACAAGGTCCCAATTCTACAGGAGAATTCCAGTCCACAAGGTCCCAGTTCCACAAGAGAATTCCAGTCCACAAGGTCCCAGTTCCACAGGAGAATTGCAGTCCACGAGGTCCCAATTCCACAAGGTCCCAATTCCACAAGGTCTATTCCACAGGAGAATTCCAATCCACAAAGGTCCCAATTCCACAAGAGAATTCCAGTCCAAAAGGCCTCAATTCCACAAGAGAATTCCAGCCCACAAGGTCCCAATTCCACAGGAGAATTCCAGTCCACAAGGTCCCAGTTCCACAGGAGAACTGCAGCCCACAAAGTCGCAATTCCACAGGAGAATTCCAATCCAAAAGGCCCCACTTCCACAGGAGAATTGCAGTCCACGAGGTCCCAATTCCACAAGGTCTCAATTCCCCAGGAGAATTCCAATCCACAAGGCCCCAGTTCCACAGGAGAATTGCAGTCCACAAGGTCCCAATTCCACAAGAGAATTGCATTCCACAAGGTCCCAGTTCCACAGGAGAATTCCAGTCCATGAGGTCCCAATTCCACAAGAGAATTGCAGTCCAAAAGGCCCCAGTTCCCCAGGAGAATTCCAGCCCACAAGGTCCCAATTCCACAGGAGAATTCCAGCCCACAAGGTCCCAATTCCACAGGAGAATTCCAATCCACAAGGCCCCAGTTCCACAGGAGAATCGCAGAGTCCCTCACCCACCCTTTCCCTGTGTCACTGCCCATTCCCCACCCCCCCAGCCACACCTGGGCTCCTTCCCTCCAACCTTCTTCCCTAAACACCTCCAGCTTCTCCGGCAGCCCGGAGAGGCGTGATCCCGGGTGACAGAGCCCACGTGGGTGGCACTGTCCCCGTTGTCCCCTCTCTGCAGCAGCACCGGGCGTTCTACGAGTCCCTGCTGGGGCTGGGGGGGCACGCGGAGCCTGCAGCACCTGTGCCGTGCCGCCATCCGGGCACACCTTGGCGACAAGTGCCACTGCCTCATCCCCCTGCTGCCCCTGCCCAGGGCCCTGCAGGAGTTCCTGCTGCTGGAGCCCCAGGGAGTGGTGCTGTGATGGGGCACATCCAGGAGCACATCCAGGAGCAGATCCGTGGAGCATCCGTGTCCGTCGGGGTCGCCGCGGTGGGTGGAGGGCTCCATTTTTAGTCCTGCTTTTCCCAGGAATAAAATGTGCTTTTGGCTGGAAATTTGTATAGTTTTGGTGGGTTTTTTCCCCCTTCTAATTGTGCTTTAAGTAGATTATAAAGAGTAATAAAATGATCAGTGGCTGATAGGAATAATGCTGATTGTAGAAGATCCCTGCCAAGCTGCTCAGGTGTGGGAAGGGAGGGACAGGGCAGGGGACACAAAATCAGCCCAAGGGACCCAAATCAGCTCAGGGGGTTCGAACTAACCCAGGGGATCCAAACCAGCCCAGGGGACCCAAATCAGCCCAGGGGACCCAAATCAGCTCAAGGGACTCAAACCAGCTCAGGTGATTCAAACCAGCTCACAGGACCCAAAACAGGGGACCCAAATCAGCCCAGGGGACACAAACCAACTCAGGGGACCCAAATCAGCCCAGGGGACCCAAACCAACCCAGGTAAGCATCAAATCCCCTGGGATAAATCTCCCCTGGGAATGGCACGAGCAGAGGTGCTGTGTAGAAGCCCTCAGCAGGATGCAAAGTCTAGCAGCATTAATAAAAACCCTAAAATAGATTTTAAATTTTTTTTTTTTAATGTAGGAGCCACCTAGAATGTTGTGGTTATTCCATGCAGCAGGGTGACACAAATCCCTGTAGGTCCCAGCCCCTCCCATACCCCTTGTGGCTGTCGCTGTCCCCAGGCTGGCACAGGAGGGGGCTGGAAAACCTAAAATTGTGCAGTTTGGGTTTTAATTTTCTGCAGTGATCTGGCCAAAGGGACCAGGAGGAGTGATTTACCCTCA
>NW_005054533.1:535829-536998 GCF_000277835.1 Geospiza fortis | reverse complement strand
GGGAGAACAGCTGTCCTCCTGCCACAGTGCTCCCCAAAATTCTTCCACTGCTGAATTACAACTGGTTTTGGTTTGGTTTTTAAAAAAAATAAAAAACACAACACAAAATTGTATGTATTGTATTTTTAAACTATAAACATTCCTATTAGATAGAATTGTATAAATATACATATACATATATACATACAAATAAATAAAAATATACATATTATATATTATTTTGTATATACATATGTATATGTATACGTATACATACATGTATATATTTTTATATACAATTATATATTAAATATATATAATTGTATCTATTTTATGTATCTATATATTTATAAAAATATATCTATATATAATTTCTATATATAAATATATATTGTATATCTCTAAATTTTTATATCTATATATAAATTATATCTATAAATTTTATTTTATGTATAATTATTTATTCATATATAATTATATCTATATGTAATTTTATCTATAAATATATAATTTATATATAATTTTTATAGAATTATTGATATATAAATTATGTCTATAATTTCATATACTTTTAAATGTATATATTTATATTTTTTATAGATGGATAACTCGTTTTTCATGTTTGGCTGGACTTTGCATCCCTGGCTCCCAGAGCTGCTGCCCTTGGAGCACGGGAATGAGGAGGAGAAGGAATTAAAGGAATTCTTCCCCTCTCCCATCTTCCACCTGCTGCTTCCACAGCGTCCCTCTCCCTCCGTGGGCAGACTGAGCACTGCCAGCCCTGCCCCGCGTTGTGTCCCCAACATTTTGTGCCCCCGGTGTGGCCCCATCCCAAACCCCCGTGCCCCTTCCGTGGCTGTTGGGTTCCAGGCTTTGTTTTGGTGGGAATTGTCGGGGATTCAGGCAAAACTCATCCTGGCTGAGCCATCCCCCTCATCTGAACTAAGCCAAACTCATTGTCGCTGCTCTTTGTCACCTTTTACCTCCGGGTGTGATGGGAGGGACACAGAGAGCGCCACCAGGACACCCAAAACCCCCCAAACCCCCAAATCCCCAAAAACCTCAAATCCCCAAAAACCCCAAATCCCCCAAAACCCCAAATCCACAGGGGTGGAGGAGGGAACGCACCTCAGAGGGGACACGAGGGGGCAGGAGGGGACAGGGGGGACACGAAGGGTCAGGGGGCAATA
>NW_005054533.1:532934-535490 GCF_000277835.1 Geospiza fortis | reverse complement strand
GGGGGGTCCTGCCTCCGGTTCGAGCCCTTCTGCCGGCGGCGGGGGGAGCGCGGCGGCCGGAGGATGCTCCGGGCGGGATGGGGCTGGGGCTGGTGATGATGATGATGATGCTCCGGGTGGGATCATGATGATGATGATGATGATGATGATGATGATGATAATGATGATGATGCTCCGAGTGGGATGATGCTCCGGGCTGGGGTTGATAAGTTTGGCGGGCGTTTTTTTATATATATCTATATATACCCTAAATTATACATACCCCAAATACAGATTTTTTTTTTTTAGATTTTTTTCCCTCCCTGGCAGCGCCTTGTTTTTATGCAGATGTTCTCGGTTTTTTCGGGGGTTTTTTTGGAGGATTTTATTATTATTATTATTATTATATTTTTTGCTATTATTATTATTTTCCAGCAGCTAAAGACGGGAGGTCACATTAACTTCTAATACGGAGACACATAAAAATGCGATTATGCCTGCTAAACAGAACACAGTAGGCTGCTAGTTAAGACAATGAGATTTCCAGGAAGCGATGCATAAATTCTTCAAAAAATGACACATTTTTCACGTTTCATTCCAATTAAATTACTGAGGCAGCTAACACAGCGCTGCACACGCCATACATTTGGGGGAAATGAAGGGCTTTCTGTGGTTTTTTCTCTCCTTTTTTTTTTTTTTTTTTTTTTTTTTAAGTAGATCGGGACGTGCGTGTTTTGTGAAAGACGTTTAATATTAAGCTGCTATTAAGGAAAAAAATGTCAGAGACCTTCCTCTCTCCTCGAGGATTTTTTTTTCTTTTTTTTCTCTTTTTTTTTTCCCCTCTGTGTGCGTGTGTGTGCTTGGGCTGCTCCTGCTCGTTTTCCCACCCTGCGGTATTAAAGCACCGATGGTCCAGCTGCAAAACAATTTCCAAATAATGGGAATTCCCCGCCCTGCTGCACACACCTCTCTCTGATTGCAAGGAGCTGGGGAGAATCAAGGAGTGATGCTCACCCTCCCACCGGAAAATAAAAATAAAATAAGAGAAAAATAATCAAAATAATTTTTTAAAAAAAGGTTTTGCCGTCCCGTCTGGTGTTTTTTCCCTGCCTGGGCATCCTCTGGGATGCAGGGGGGGTGGTGATCCCAGTGGGAAGCCGAGTTTGCCTCTCACCATCCGAACAGGGGCTCGTCAGGGCGATAATCAAACCCCGAAGTGGCCCCGGTAATGAAACAGCGTTTGATTTTATTTATTTATTTAATTTAATTATTTTATTTATTTATTTATTTATTTTTTGAAGCTCGGGCTGCGCCGGGCGATCCGCAAAGCGCAGATACGAATCAGAAATGAGATTTTTTTTTTTTTTTTTTGAAGTCCTAATGAACCTGATTGCAGGAACATTTATAATCCCCCATGGCTTTAAATGAAATCAGATATAATCAGGAGCTATGGGGAAAGGGAGTGTTTACAGGCAGAGATTGGGAAGTGCTGCTGTATTAGCAAAGATGCTGCTCCTTCTATTGATGTCTAAAATGATGGATAATGTGAGAATGGCAAATATACTATTTGTCTAATGGCTCTGCAATTAAATTCCCCTGTAAATGACCCATGCCTCATTTCATCCTAATCTATGGAATTTTGATTGAATTCGTCAGCTCTAATTGAAAAATACTGCACTTTAATGTCTGCACTGCAGTTTCAGGACCGCGCTGGTTTTAATGAGACGGTGCCCCTCTGACCCGGGAATATTTTAGACTTTTAGTCGGGATTTTTTTTTTAATTTTTTTTTTTTTTTTTTAACCCGGCCGATTTCTCAACTCGATTCCACGAAAAGCCGGGAACGAGAGGGTGCGTGGGGTTTGCCAGCACTGAACTCTCCGTGCCGATGTGTTTGATTAAGCTCCCCTGTAAGGCTCTTAAAATACTCGGAGTCCGCTTGTTTAAACATGTATCCATTTAAAATAATTTTTAAAACGGCCTATTTGCCATTATCCGAACGAATTTCGGGGTAAGAGCCGGGATTATGGAAGTCAAATTTCTTCTCTTTTTTTTTTTAAACTGCACCGTGTTATTTTTTACCCTTTTAGCTTCTCCTTTTCCCTTACCCGAAAATCCCGAGCACCTTCAAGTTTGTTAAAAAGGGAAGGGGGAGGAGGGAGGGGGGAAAAATATTTTAAAAACCAGAAAAAAAATAAAGAGCGTGGGGTGGGAGTGGGGGAACCCCCGGGAGGGGCTGGGAGGAGTTCAGAGCGGAACACGCGAAGGAGTTAATGGGATTAAACAGGGAATGAGGGATTTGGGGGTTGTTTTGGGGTTTGGGGTTTGTTTTGGGGTTTGGGGTTTGTTTTGGGGTTTGGGGGTTGTTTTGGGGTTTGTTTTGCCTTTTTCCCCTTTCCCCTGTGCAGGGGAGGGGGGAGCAAGGAGGGGGTTCCACGCATCCCTCCGTGCACGGCCAGGGGCAAATCCTGAATTCCTGCCCTCCCACCCTCCGGCTGGCAGCTCCCAAAATTCTCCCAAAATTCCGGAATGATCCCGGGAGCTGCCTGCGTTCCCCCCGGGAGGGGGCGCGCGGGCCC
>NW_005054533.1:529674-532456 GCF_000277835.1 Geospiza fortis | reverse complement strand
CAGCCCATCCCAGCCTCTCTCACCTCTCCCTTCTCTCCAAACTGCGCCCCCTCCCCGCCCCGAATTGGGGTTAAAACCCCAGCAGGGGATCACACCCACCCCACAGCCCCTGTCCCGCTCCCCACATCCTCCCCTGCGAGGTTTTTTGGGGACAAACCCTGCCAGAAACCTCCTGCTCCTGCTCCATCCCCGGAGCAGCGTTTGGGTACCACATTGCCCATTTCCAGCGGCAGCTGGGGCTGCTCCCTCGCCACGGCCCAGAAAAGCGCTCCCCCAACCCATCCCGACCCTCTGGAGCGCTCATTCCCACCAAATCTTTGCGGTTCGCCCCCTTTCTTGCCTTTTTTCCCCCCCTCTCTCCTGCTCCATTCCCCGCCACAATCGCGCCCCGCTTCCACAATCAGGGATCGCCGAGTTTGGCTGCGAGTTTTGCTGGGGTTTTTTTTGGGTTTTTTTTTTTTTTTTTTTTTTTCCCTCCGTGAGAGGAAAAAAAAAATCAGCTAATTATGTGCCGAACAAAAAGCCCATTCTTGGCCGAAATAATGCTGCCGTCCTGCAAAGGCACTTGTTTGTGGGCAAATTTTGAAGGGGGCTGACAATAAAAACAGCTGCAGGAGCTGCCTGTTGGTACACATTGCCATTCCTAATTATCCCTGCCCTTCTAATGCATTTTAAACACTGGCTTTTTTTTTTTTTTTTTTTTTTTTTTTTTTTTTTTTTTTTTTTTTTTGCTTCCCAGCCAGAATTCCCAGGTTTTTGGGGTTTTTTTTATTTTAAAGCTGGGTGGAAAATGAGGGAGGAAGGAGATGGATGGGAAGCACGGGGAGAGGGGGAAAAGGGATAAAAAAAAAAAAAGGGAGAGGAAGAATCCACGAAAGCATCGACGGGGAAAATGGGAAATCTCCCGAGCTGCTGCACATATGGTGGCCTCCGCAAGACGGAGCCAGGACATATGGAAATGAGCTGGAAAATCCAACTTTTCCCACTCCCTTCAAGTCGGAGCTGGGCCCCAAAAGTGTTTGTGCACGCACATCACACAAACCATCCCCAGAGGCAGCTGCTCCCCGGGGAAAATCCTTCCCGCAAAAACCCCCAAGATCCTGATGGGGGGCAGCGACAGGGGGGGCAGCGCCCCAAAAACTCAGTCCGGGCAGCGTGGGGAGGCGGGTGCAGCAAAAAAAAGCGCTGGGACCCACAAATAATAACCTCCTTTAATTGAAAAGAACGTTTTCAGATGGTGGCTGGGGGATAAACTGACCCAGATATCCGGGCAGGGGCCGGGGGAGGCTCCCACCCCGCACACCCAGCGGGGGTTGGGACCAAAAAATAATACCCTCCTTTAATTGAAAAGAACGTTTTCAGATGGTGGCTGGGGGATAAACTGACCCAGATATCCGGGCAGGGGCCGGGGGAGGCTCCCACCCCGCACACCCAGCGGGGTTTGGGAGGGGGAACCTGCCGGGAAAAGGGATTTGGGGTATTTGGGGGGGCTGGCAGGGAGCTTGGCACCCCGATCGCACACGGGTTGGGTTTTTTGGGGTGATGCTGGGCAGTTCTAGGTTGTCCCCAGCGCTGGCAGGGGACAGGGTGGCAGCGTCCTGCGCGACATGCGCCACCCTGGCTGGCACACGGGGGCATCGAGAGGGGCAGCAGGAGATTCCCAAGCGATCCCGGGGTTTTTGGGGAGCCTCCCCCCGGCCACAGCCGCTTTGGGGCGGGGTCTGGCCGCAGAACCCCCCAAAGCCAAGCGCAGGGGCACCGCCAGCACCATTGTCCCGGGAAATCTGCAACTTCCCAAAGGATCCCACCCACCCCCAGGCAACTCCCCTCCTTTCTCTTTTTCTTTTTTTTTTTTCCCTCTCTTTCTTTTATTCTTTTTTTTCCCTGCATTTAATTTTATTTTCCAAACCACTTGATCTTTGCTTGGGAACCTCCATTAATTGCCTGGGTTTGCCTCTTCGCCTGGTCCCTTTATCATTATTTATGGCCTTTGAAATTGTGTAAAGTTCCCTTGACGTTCAATTTACAAGTTTGGGTCCCAACTTGACCTGGTCATCGTGGAGGAGAAGGTTTTGAAAGCTGCAAGGGGTGACACCAGGGTTAGGTGTGGGAACTTGGTTTTCCTCACAGTGAAATGAGTCTTTCTGGGCTTTGTCTCTTCCCCAGAGAGCCCTGACGATTCATTAGGCAATTGTAAAATCAGAATGTGGCTGCTGACTAAAAGTTGCGGCTCATTAATAGCCCTATTTATTGCCAACCAAATAATTAGCTTAGACATGCATCAGCAGGCCTTGATTGCATATGAAATAACTGCCTTATTACATAGAAATCAAATGAGTTTCTGAGGACAGCTCAGGTGTCACCTCAACCCCAGAATCGAAAAGGAAGAGAAAAAAAAAAGGAAAAAAAAAAAGAAGGGAGGGGGAAAAAAGAGGGGGTGAGCGCGAATTAGAAAACAAAAATAAAAAGAAACAAAGAGGAAAAAATAAAAGAAAAAAGGGAAAAAGGGGAAAAAAAGGGAAAAAAAATGGGGGGAAAAAGGGAGAAAAAGGGAAAAAAAGTGAAAAAAAGAGGGGAAAAAAAGGAAAAAAAAAGGGGGAAAAAAGGGGGAAAAAAGGAAATAAAAAGGGAAAAAGGAAAAGGGTTGGAAAAGGGGTGTTGCAGGGTTTGGGAGGCAGCACGGGGCTGTGGCCGGGTGTCCCGGCCCGGCACCCGCGAAGGTTCCGCGGGCGGTCCCGCGTGGGCCGCGCCGTCCGGGGCGCCGTGAATGGGGCGTGCCCTC
>NW_005054533.1:526577-528982 GCF_000277835.1 Geospiza fortis | reverse complement strand
GCCCAGGGCATGGCGCTCACCTCCACGCTCATGGCCACGCTGCCCGGCACCTTCCCCGCGTCCCCGCAGCACCAGGAGGCCGCCAGGAAGTTCGCGCCGCCGGGCAACTTCGAGAAAGGCGAGGGCATCCCCCCGGACGGCGGAGGCGACGATGGAAAAGCTTTCCTGGGCAAGGACGGAGCCCTGCTGCCCTTCCCCGCCGCCGACGCCGTCCAGGCTTCCCTCGGTGAGTGAGCGGGAGGTGATGGAGGGGGGACCGGGCAGCGGGGAGGGCTGAGCTCTCGGTAACATCGGAGCGAGCGGAAGATGCGCCGGTAGATAGGGGAAAAAAAAAGAGGAAAAAATAAAAAATTAAAACAGGGGGTGGTCAAAGCATGGTGTTTTGGGGTGCTGGGATGCTAACGCGAGGCCTCTGCTCCCTTCCAGCCGGGGCTCTCCGCGGCCAGGGCAAGGAGGACCCCAAGGCGGAGGAGGAGGCGAAAGGCAAGGAGGAAAGTTTCTCCATGGACAGCGACCTCGATTACAGCTCGGACGACAACATCGCCGGGCAGGCGGCTCACAAGGAGGAGGACTCTGGCAACGCGCTGGAGGAGAGCGCGCAGAACCCCCCCAATTCCAGCAGCACCACGTCCACGGGCAAAAACCGGCGGAGGCGAACAGCCTTCACCAGCGAGCAGCTGCTGGAGCTGGAGAAGGAATTCCACTGCAAAAAGTACCTGTCCCTGACCGAGAGGTCCCAGATCGCCCACGCCCTCAAACTCAGCGAGGTGCAGGTGAAAATCTGGTTCCAGAACAGGCGGGCCAAATGGAAACGGGTCAAGGCGGGCAACGCCAACTCCAAGACGGGGGAGCCCTCGCGGAACCCCAAGATCGTGGTGCCCATCCCGGTGCACGTCAGCAGGTTCGCGATCAGGAGTCAGCACCAGCAGCTGGAGCAAGCCCGACCCTGATCTCTCCCTCTCTCTCTCTCTCTCTCTCCTTCCTCCTCCCGCGCTCAGCTTTTCAAGGGAAAAGTTTCCAAACCCGGGGTTTCGAAGGCGACCCACCCGCACAAAAACAAAAACGAGAGAAGCAAAAAAAACAAAAACCAAGAAATGCCCTCTCAGACACAGTTTATTTGTACTGAGGGCTACAGAAGCTAAATTCTAGTCATGCCTTATGCCCACCCCCAAATTTAACATGTAAACTCATTACAAAAACTTTACAGCCCAGAACTGTAGGTGTGAAGGGGGGTGGCTTGCATAATGACAAGGTGAAGTCACAGAAAGTTTCTCAAAACCCACGTAAAAATTTCCCTAATCCATATGAGAGTTGGAGACAGTACTGGGAATGGAATATGCAAGCTGGGAAGCAGTTCTGATCAGTGCTCAAAAATATTACTGTTGAAGAGCTCTAGAACAGTAATCATAATGTGCCAAGATCTAACACTCTTCTGAAAGCAAGAAATCAACTGCGGTTGTATTTAATTTCAAAGGAAGACGAATTATATATAATTATGATGCTTTTAAAAAGTGCAAAAATCCTTGAAGGCAGCATGGAAACTATTCAAAGACACTATCCCAGAGGCTCAGACAATATGCACAGTATTTACTAAGGATTTTAGAAAGACCAGAAAGAATCCAGACTGTCTAAACTACTTAAGTAACAGTGACAAGGAGGCTGATAAGAGCAGGTGAATGTCCTTTGAAAAGCTGAAGCATTCAAATAAAAAAACCAGGAAAGATTTTATACACTGAAAGGTTTGATACTGAAGTCCAAGAAGTCAAGCTAAAAAAAGTGAAGAACTGAAAACAGCATAAAACTGAGAACTAATAAAGCACTTTGTACAGGAATTAGGAGCAGGTAGTCTACCACACAGTCACTAAGGTTAACAGATGTTCCAGACATGCAAGACGCAGCCAAAAAGAAAGGCTGAAAAGAAGAAAAACAAGGTACATTTTTGTATTCACATGCATCTACTTGTGAAGATCTAATGTGATAATTCCTCCTGAGAGACAGCACATCAGGTCTACACGATCTTCACTATTGTGTTTAATTTATTTCAATGTAGCTTATTTCCTTATAAGTTATGAAATTTAAAAGCAAACTAAGTCTTGTGAATAAAAACCGACAAAGAAACAAGAAAGACTTTAAAAGAGAAAAAAAAAAAAGCCCTGCAGCCCCCGAATGCTCTGTCCAGAAAAAAAAACAAAAAACAAAAACAAAAACAAACCGACAAAAAGACGAGAGAACAAACAGACAAAACAAAACAAAAAAAAAGCCGAAAGAAAACTCAGAGTTTCATTTCATGCCTTTTTTTATTGTTTGGTTTTATTGCCGATGGCTGAGTGGCAGGCACTGGGGAATGAGGTTTTAAAATCTCTTTTTTTTTTTTTTTTTTTTTTTTTTTTTTTTTTTTTTTTTTT
>NW_005054533.1:525203-525388 GCF_000277835.1 Geospiza fortis | reverse complement strand
AGCATCGCCCCGCGGCGAGCAGCGGCAAAACACGCGCAGTTCCAGCCTGCTTTAAAAAGCTCCAAAAAGCTCTTTTAAAAAATCGGAATATTCATTGTAATGACGATAACATTTTTGGGGGGACGCCGGGAGCCGCGGGACACGCGTGGGACAAACCCCCCGTGCCACCCCCGGCGCCGCTGCTT
>NW_005054533.1:524351-525080 GCF_000277835.1 Geospiza fortis | reverse complement strand
GGATGCATCCACAAACCGGGGGATGCATCCACAAACCAGGGGATGCATCCACAAATCGGGTTGTGTATCCCAAACCGGGGGATGCACCCCAAATCGGGTTGTGCTCCCAAAACTGGGGGATGCACCCCAAACCGGGATGCGCATCCCGAATCGGGGGATGCACCCCCAAAACGGGCTTGACCCCTTAAACCAGGCTGTGCCTCCCAAACCAAGCTGTGCTCCCCAAACCGGGCCGTGCCCCCCCAAACCTGGCCATGCCCCTCCCGGGGCTGCGAGTGCGGGATTTTGGGGAGTTTTTGGGGGATTTTGGGGAGGAGCAGCCGTTGCTCAGCCCCGTTGCCGGTGCCAGCCCCGGGCACTCGGCGGGCCGGGGTCCCCCTGCCCCCCCTGAGCCGGAGCGGGGCCGGAGGGGAAGCCCCGGGCCGGGGGCCGGAGGAGAAGGAGATAAACAAGCGAGGGGGTTGATAGCTGTCATCATCACCATCATCATGGCTTTCATTTGGCTGCCTAATGAGTCAGATCACAGGCAGAGAGAAAAATTGTCAATCGCCCGGGCTCTAATGAATTTTTTTGCAAATTGTAATCAAGCCAGGCCGTCTCAGCTCGCTGATTAATGAGACCCAGGAGGCCCGGCCAGCACCTCAGCTTTTTATTCCATCCCGTCCTCCCTGCACTAAATTAACAGCAACTTGTCTGAGCTTCAAATTAACTCCCAATGATTAATTCTGA
>NW_005054533.1:523528-524341 GCF_000277835.1 Geospiza fortis | reverse complement strand
GGGTTCTGAAGAATAGCTCGTCCTAATAGGCGCTGGCCTCTGATGCTGTTTGAAATTAATACACTTCCCCTTTGGCTGCCGGCTTTAATCCAAGGCTGGGCTTTGACATCACTATATTTGTTGTTACAATAAATTCCTCTTACATCTGCAGATCAAATAATCGCGGCGCTCGGGCGGCGCGGCAGCGGCAAACCCGAACTCGGAGGGGACGGACGGGGAGCTCCTCTCCTCTCCTCTCTGCTGCAAAGCCCGGCTTTAGGCTTAGCCACAAATGGGGATTATTTTAAGGCTCGGCAGCGGGGCTGGGACGGCGCTGGGATGTTAAATAAGACATCATTGCCTTTAAATCCCTCCCGGTCACCGCGGTGCTCGGAGCGCGCCGGACCCAGCGCTGCTCGGTTCTGTCTGTCCCGCATTAATTCATTTCATGATCTCAGCCTGGTCCGGCTTTTCCTGCCTTTTCCCTGCCCCGGGGATGTGCCAGGACCCGGCTGTGCCCGGCCGGGGCTGCGGAGAGGGACGGGGGGCTGCGATCCCTTGGGAATGCCCTCCCGACGGAGCGAGCATCCTCCCGTTGCCCCTGGGGATTGACCCCAGCCCCGAGGTGTCCCGGGGGCTGTCCCCCCTGTCTCCCACGGGGAATCGAGCCCCGGTGCCATAAACCACCCGGCACCCCGGCGCGCAAGGGCAGCGCCATATGCGCGGAGACAACCTGTGCGAATTACAAATCGCTCCATCAAAATTGATGGCTTGTCCCACCCCCGGGGCGGCCGGGCCCGTGTCCCCCCGTGTCCCCGGGGGTGCCGGGGCCCT
>NW_005054533.1:522476-523136 GCF_000277835.1 Geospiza fortis | reverse complement strand
TTACACGCCCAACTTTCCCCGGGCGAGAGGGGGAAGCCAAAGGCCGCTCCGATGATGGAGCAAGGATGGAAGGATGCAGGGATGGAGGCCACTTCTATTTTCTTGCGGTTTTTTTTTTTTTAACGGAGCCACGTGCATCTTAAACCTCTGCTTCATCTCCCAGAATCTCGGGCTCCGAATTAAAAATTGGGACGTTTCCTCGGTGCCCCGGCTGCCGGCTCCGAGTCAAACCCGTAAAAAAGGGAGATTTTAGCAATAACCAAAACCATCCTACGGGATGCCCACAGAATTCCGTGGAATTCCTACAGATGTAAACCCTCCGGTGCGGGAGGGGTGTGGGGCACAGCGTTCCACCTTTCCCAGCGTGGAGGAAACCCTGGGAATGCCCAGCCCGCATCCCTGGGGGCATCCCCGGAGCATCCCCCATCCCAGGATGCTCTCAGGATGCTCCCAGGATGATCCGAGGATGCTCCAAGGCTGATCCCAGGATGCTCCCGGGATGCTCCCAGGATGATCCGAGGCTGATCCCAGGATGATCCGAGGCTGATCCCAGGATGCTCCCAGGATGCTCCCAGGATTATCCGAGGATGATCTCAGGATGCTCCCAGGATGATCCCAGGATCCTCCGAGGATGCTCCCAGGATGCTCCCAGGATGCTCC
>NW_005054533.1:512184-521316 GCF_000277835.1 Geospiza fortis | reverse complement strand
GGTCCCGGGATGCTCCCAGGATGCTCCCAGGATGCTCCGAGGATGCTCCAAGGATGGTCCCGGGATGCTCCCAGGATGCTCCCAGGATGATCCGAGGATGCTCGCAGGATGATCCCAGGATGCTCCCAGGGTGTTTCCGGGATGCTCCCGGGATGCTCCAGGGATGCTCCCAGGATGCCCTGAGGATGCTCCCGGGATGCTCCGCACCAGCACCTGCGGGGCAACGGGAATTCATCCCCGGGGGAATGATCGCCAGGCAGGGGCATCGGCTGAGCGGGCGGTGAAACCGGGGCTGTTTTATGCTGAGCTGCATTGAGTCAGAGCCCTAAAACCACGCTGGAAATCGGGTATTTTGGCCCCGAGTGGCAAAGGAACCATGGCCGGGTTTGAGTGCTCACATTTGTTAATTAACCCAGCAAAAGACAGCCCGGGGATTCCCGGTGATCCTTTTCCAGGAGAGCGTTCCCCACTGTGTGCTGCCAACTGCCTGGGGCTCCCAATCTTCTCTACAAGACCCCAGAAATGGCCTCCCCAAAAGGGCCATTTGCAGTGATTGGGTTTTTTTCTTAAGTTAGCACCTCTTGATGCTACCTGAAGCGATAAAAATTGCAACAGCCTGAGTATAAACAGGAATTTTTACTGTTTTCCTCCCTGTTTTGATCCTCTTCAAGATTTCTGGTTTTGCTGCGAAAGCATCCATACTCGGAAATGTGGGAAAAGGTGAGTTTGGCCCAAAGAGCTCTGGAAGAATCTGCCTCCCTTGCTGGCATTCCCAGAACGGCCAAAAGAAACCATGGGGATGGGTTATACAAATTAAGGAATTGGGTTGTTTGGTTTTTTTTTTTTGCTGGCAGCCTTGACGCGAAACCTGTCAGCTTGGTTTCCCTCCACTGCTTGGAAAAAAAAAAAAAAAAGAAAAAGAAAAAATAGTTGTCTTAGTGTTTTTCACCCAAACCCCAACAGGATTTGGGTTGAAATCCCCTCTCCTCAAATATAATTTGATTTCTGCACAGACCAGTGCAGAGAGTTCCCCATTCCCTCTGAATCAGGCTCATGGCCATTTTTCAGACGCACATCTGTATTTTTTATTTTTTTTTTCTCAGCCAGATGCTGGGCTCCTAAGCCCACAGCTGCTATTTCTGCCCCCTCCCCAATTATTTTCAGATTTCCCCATTTCCAGAGAGGCAATAAGTCCCCGCCGAAGGAGGGTAATGGGAAGGCTCTCTCCGAGAGAAATGGTTAATTTGGGATTTATAAAGGACTTTCCTTAATGAATAATAGTTGAGATCGATCTGTCTTCCTGCCTGGTGCTGCAAAGTAACATTTGTAAAGTAAGGTGATCCCAATTACTCCCTCTAATGACCCTCTGCAGGAGAGATTCCAGAGCTGCAGCCAGGAACCCTCTGCTCTCCTGGTGCCAGGAGCATCCCCTGATTATTCCAGGGTTTTTTGGATTTATCCAGCTCCCAATCCCCCATTTCCCTGGATTTATCCAGCTCCCAATCCCCATTTCCCTGGATTATCCAGCTCCTATCACTCCCCCATTTCCCTGGATTTATCCAGCCCCAAATCCTTTTACTTCCCTGGATCCATCCAGCTCCCAATCGCCACCTCCCTGGATTAATCCAGATCCCAATCCCCCATTTCCCTGGATCCACCCAGCTCCCAATCCTTCATTTCCCTGGATCCATCCAGCTCCCAATCCCCCATCTCCCTGGATTTGTTCACCTCCCAATCCCCCATTTCCCCGGATTTACCCAGCTCCCAATCCTTTTACTTCCCTGGATCCGCCCAGCTCCCAATCCCCATTTCCCTGGATTTATCCAGCTCCCAATCCTTCTTTTCCATGGGTTTATCCAGCTCCCAGTCCCCCATTTCCCTGGATTTACCCAGCTCCCAATCCTTTTACTTCCCTGGATCCCTCCACCTCCCAATCCCCATTTCCCTGGGTTTATCCAGCTCCCAATCCCCCATTTCCCTGGATCCATCCAGCTCCCAGTTCTCCATTTCCCTGGATCCATCCAGCTCCAAATCCCCCATCTCCCTGGATTTGTTCACCTCCCAATCCCCCATTTCCCTGGCTTTATCCAGCTCCCCGTCCCCCATTTCCCTGGCTTTATCCAGCTCCCCGTCCCCCATTTCCCTGGCTTTATCCAGCTCCCCGTCCCCCATTTCCCTGGCTTTATCCAGCTCCCCGTCCCCCATTTCCCTGGCTTTATCCAGCTCCCAATCCCCATTTCCCTGGGTTTATCCACATCCCAATCCCCCATTTCCCTGGGTTTATCCAGCCCTCACCTCCCTGCCTGCTGTGCCTCAGCTCCAGGATGTCCCACAGAATCCTGCAGGACCCACAGGAAGGTTTGGGTGGGAAGACACCTTAAACCTCATCCCATTCCAGCCTCCCACCAGCCCAGGTGTCTCCAGGCCCTGCCCAGCCTGGCCTGGGACACTTCCAGGGATGAGCTGGGCATCCCAGAGGAGAGGGAAGGATGGGGAAATTCCCCCCTGGCATTGTCACCCCCTGTCCCCAAGGCACCAGGTCCAGAGGGGGTGACAAAGCCCTGAGCCCCACCCACCTCCTGGCTCATCAGAGAGAGGGGAAATGACTCAATTATTGCTAATTACTGCCCAAAAGTGTCTCCACAGGAGAAAACACCAGCACTGGAGGGCCCTGGGATCAACAGGAGGGGAATGGATCCGGCAGCTCGAGCCAGGCAGGCTCCAATGAGCAGCAAGGCCTTTTCTCCTTAATTATTTTTCCTTAAAATGTGGATCTGTTACATATGAGAGCCAACTGACAAGGTGTGGGGGGTCTCTCCATCTTCCCCAGGTTTCCAGCTGGAGGCTGGATGCCTTCAGGGGATTGAGGAGTGCATTCTTGCCTTTGCAGGTGCCTCCTCCTGCTGTTTTCCTCCCTTTGCTCATCCTGCCTCTCTTCCCTCTGCTTCCTCTCTGCAGCAGGGAACGAAGGTGTGGAAATCCCATTCCCTTCCCTCCTTTTCTTGCTGTCATCCCACACCTCTGTCCCACATCTGGAGGGCCAGGAGCCAAGGATGGGGATTTTTTTCCCCACGCTGCAAATCCTGTTTCCCTGGCTCCCCAACACTTGGGAGAGAGACTCTGTCTGCCCCACCAGCAGTGCTGCCCTTTCTCCTTTGCCTCCTCAGCCCAGAGGTGCCTCACCCAGGGAACACTGATGCCACTTTCCCAGTAATTTCAGTGGGAAAGGAAAATCCAGGAAAAAAAATTACCTCTTAAAAAAGCAAAATAAAATTCTCTTTTAAATCCCTTCTGCACTGCTGGAGTGAAGAAGAAGCACAAGCTGTAAGAGTCTCGCTTCAGAAGAGGTGACCCAGGGACCACGCTGCCTTTGGCTGCCCTGTCCCTGCTCCAAGGACTATTTTGGGTGTTTGAGTGCAAAGAACTCGCTGCTTTTCTCTGCCTGCCTGCAAAACCCATCCCCGTGGCGATCCAGAGCCGCTCATCCCTTCCCTCAGCTCGCAGGGAGGGAATTCTACATCCCAGCCCTGCCCGGGAGCATGAAACCCCCAATTATTCCTCACCTGGCACAAAAGCTCGGCAATGCCAGCGTGAACTGGCCGGGCCGATGAAGTGGCAGCCACCAGGCAATAAATAAATTGGAACCATCCCCAGAGCTGATTAGCTTGCTAATTAAGCTCGGCTACGGGGAAATCTGCAGTCAATCAGCCCGGCCATTACCAGTTGGATCCGCAGAGCGGGAGATGGAGATGGGGACGGGGATGCTGCTCCTCTGCTGGGGAGAGCAGGAGCAGGAGCAGGAGGAGGAGGAAGAGGGTGGGGAGGAAGGTGCTGCCCAATCCGCTCTCCCCTGCAGCACTCCGAGAGGCTCATCCATCCGGGGTGTGGGAATCCTTAAAATCAGAGCGTTTTAGGAATGCTACAAAAGGCAGGCCTCAGAGACAGCAGAAGTGTGATTAGAGTTAAGCTGTAGCCATGAGATTTGTCAGCAGAAAGGCAGAATGTTTTTATAAGAAGTAGACAAGTAAGGACAAATAGAACCATGGTCTGTGTATTAACGCTTGGCTAGAATACCTCCCTAAGCTACAGGAAAGTATATCTACCAAGATCTTAGGAAGTTCTTAGCTTATTAATGGAGCCCTATGGATTGTATTTTAATGCTTGTAAGAAGGTATTACATTCAAAATAAGCGAGCATTGTTTGACGGAAGGTACGTGTACTTACAGTGGTTGGATAGAACTCCTGTCAATATGCTTATGTGTTGTGTGATTGGTCAAAAACTTTTAAAGGAAGGTGTAACATGCATTTCTTTGTCTCCTGCCGGGAACATGAGCTGCTGGCATCTTCCCATTGTCATAACCATGTAATGAGACTGATGCTGGAAGATAAACAGCTCAAGGCACATTCCTAGCAGCCCCATCCCGTTTGGGATTTGTACACAGACCCCCAGGCAGCGATACCTGGGGATGCCCCACAGCTCCCCAAAACTGCAGGGCGCCCCCAAAGAACAGAGTCAAACCAGCGCTGGGGGTGTAGTGGATTTACTGGCTGGGACAGGCTGCTCCCCATGGGAATTTGCAGTCCTGCCCCATCCCTTGGCTCCTGGCTCTGGCCAGGCAGCAGCTGGGGACCCTCAGGGGATGCTGAGGGACATCTCCATCCCCCTCTGGGGGATTCATTTCCCTCCATCTCGGGGGTCTCTGTGGTCACAGTGACCCTGAGATGTGTCAGTCTCTTTTTTCCCAGCCTGGCAACCAAAGAAGGAGTCAGGATTCTTCTGTTCTGCTTCTCAAGGTTGTTCATTCTCTATTATCTATAACATTCTTTTCCTGACCTGCTGAGATCTGTCCAGCAGGTCAGTCCGTGGCACACTGCCCACCCTCAGGGTGGTGTTATCTTTTTATACTAAGAACTACCTGTACTTTATTTACAATCATTTTCCAATACCTATCACCCATGCTAGACAGTCTGTCTCTACTCTAAACCAATCCAGAAGTGTCACCATCACCCAAAGGATGGAGGACAAGAAGAAGGAGGACAAGACACACCTAGATTCCTCCATCTTGGCCTCTGAACCCCCATTCTGAAAACCCCAAAATTCTCTTTTTCCACCCTGTGATAAATTCACTATCATTCTAGCTAAACTTCTGTGGCTTGTAATTCCTCATATAAAGTTGGTAATTTTTTCCGTGGGTTAAAATCAAAGGCACGGGTGTCCTGGGCTCTGTGCCAAGGTCTCTGAGCCCCCTGCCAGGGGCTGGAGCCATCCAGGGCAGCCAGAGGGATGTCCTGGGTTCATTTCCCTCCAAGGCAGCTCCAGCCTGCTCGGGCTGCCCCAAAGCTGAGCTGGGATTTCCAATCTGGGGTCCATCCAGAGCTGGCAGCACTGCAGGGAGAGGTGCTCTGGTGGGATAGATGAGGAATGCCATGATTGACTCTCACCATTAATGGACAAATATCATGTACATAGGCTAAGAAAAGTTTAATAGATTTATAGTTGTGTTCTACCCCCTGGTTATCAAGGGACATCTGGGAGGGCTGGCTTGTCACTGTGGAACACCTGTGTCACAGACAACTTTTATGAAAAACCCTTTCCTTGGGATTTTTCCTCCTGAGAAGCTGAGAGGCCTCAGGAACAAAATGCAAACATTGATTATCTGCTGCTGAGGGATGCACCAGGGGGATCTGTGATTGGCCCATGCTGGATGTTTGTAATTAATGGCCAATCACAGCCCAGCTGGCTCGGACTCTCTGTCTGAGACACAAACCTTTGTTATCATTCCTTTCTATTCTCAGCTTAGCTAGCCTTCTGATGAAATCCTTTCTTCTATTCTTTTAGTATAGTTTTAGTGTAATATATATCATAAAATAATAAATCAGCCTTCTGAAACGTGGAGTCAGATCCTTGTCTCTTCCCTCATCCTGGGACCCCTGTGAGCACCGTCACACACCTGAATTCCAATCAGGATTTGGGGAAGAGATCTCTACCACTGGACAGCAAAGAAGGGGTTGATGGACAGAACTTTGGGAGGGGTTAAAGGGTTAAAAAGGAAAAACCTCCATGGTGTCCAGGCTGAGCTCATGGCGAGGAAAATATTTTGTGCCCGGCTCCGTAACGTTTTTTCATTGTTCAGTTGTGTTTTTGATAAGGTTTAACAAACCTTCCTAAACTCTGAGGAGTGAGGAGCTATTTCTCACATTTGGGAAGCCCTTTTGTCCTTCCTGCTGCCAGTGGGCATCAGGCAGGGAGCTCTTCTCTCCTTCTCCTCCTTCCCCTGGCCCTGCTGCAGATCCCAGCCTTTCCTTCCTTAGAACCACATGCCCGGCCTTGGATTCCCACTCATCCTCCTGAATGATGCCAGTCGTTTGCTCCTGCAGCAAATCAGCAATAAATGAGCATTTTTGACTGCAAAAAGTGACCAGGATATTTTCTCCAGCTGAGCAAGGAGCCCTTGGTGGCAGCAGCACCAATTGCTGAAAGACTGGAGCCAACTCCAGGGGTTTTTGTGCATTCCCTGGAAGCCCAAAGTCAATCCCTGAGCACCAGAAAAGCTCTGTGGAGTGGCATTGTGAAAACTGGGTATTTTATGATTGGCTTTTTGCAAATATTAAAATGAATATGATATGTGTCGTGTTAGAAAGTAATGCTGTATTAATTTTCTTAAGTGGTGTGTTAAATATAGTTTTAGGTTATAACAATGTTAAAATAGAAACTATGCTATGTAAGATATTTTTTTAAAGAAAGGACTCACACTTAGATAGCAGCCACAGGACACCCGAATCTTTCAGAGAAAGAGAATTTATTGCCCCATTATCAGAAGAAATGAATTTCATCCGACCTGGCTCAGCCCGGAAGATGCTGTCAGGATTCAGAGGAAGAAGCTGACACTGCCCAGACAGAATCCTGTGTTTGAATGGAATTTCTGCATCATGGATGAGGTGTATGAATATGCAACAGGCTGTTGCTTTTAAGGGTTAATCCTCTGTTAACGTGGGGCCTTTTTCGGGGCCAGAAAAGATACCGAGACCGTCCTTAACTCTTTGTTTTTATTGTCTCATATTGTCCTAATCCAAATTGCCCAAATTATTATTACTCTAATTGTATTGCTATTTTTATAACCATTTAATTACTATTAAACTTTTAAAAATTTAAAATTCTAAAAACGAGTGATTGGCGTTTTTCACAGCATCACCTCTCCTCTCCCTGAACCCAGGGAATCTCCGAACAATCCCACCTGGGAGCCGGGAGATCGGGGCGGGCAGGACACAAATAAAGAAGTGCAATAATAAAGAAGTGCTAATTGCTGGCGCTGGGCGTCAAATGGTTCCTGCCAGAGCATTTATTGGGCAATTAAAGGCTTTACTGGGCACTAGGAGAGATCAGCGACTGCCTGGTGGGATCCCCAGCCTGGTTTTCCCTCTGCACTTGGAGTGGTTCCACCAGGAATGGCCACGTTTCCCTCCTGGTCACCCTCACAGGCTGTGCTCTCCTTTTAGGGTTGGATTTGGGCCAAACCTGAAAGGTTTTTCCCCAGGCTAAATGGTTCTCCAAAGTCACCCAGGCGGGAATTGTGAGGTTTCATAGTGGGAAAAGTTAAATTCCTGCCGGAGATCCATCCCAGAAACAGAGGAGAAAAGGGATGAGCTCGAAACCCGGCCTCAGCAGAGCCCAAATTTCGGCTGGGCTTCTCCCAAATTCCAGTGGGAGGTGGGAGCAAGAGGAGCTTCCAGGTCCCTTCCAAACCAAGCCAAGCCAAACCATCCCATGGCCTGGATGCGGATGCTGTGGGTGCTCAGAGCTTTCCAGGGATTCTGGGCATCAGCCAAACTGATGGAAGAGATGAAATCCACTGAGGATTGAGAAACTGATGGAAGAAAAATCCACTGAGGGTTACTAAACTCACTGGAAACAGGTGACTCGGAAATCCCTGCATTTTCAGGTCCCAGGCTGAGGAAATCCACAGGAAAACCCCCACAAAATCAGATTTCAGACACCTCCAGCTCTGGTTTTTGGCCGCAGGTGGAGAAATAAAGATCTGGCTCTTTAAGGTCACTCTTAGCTGGCCTCCATGGAGCATAAAATATATTTGTTTAAAAACCAGTTGGATGTGGGTCTCTTCTGGAAAAACTGGTTATCAGGAAGAGTCAGCCCCATCCCACCAGCTCTGAGCTTCCCGTGCTCATCCCATCGCTCCCCTCACCAGAAATCAAGAATTCTGAGCAGGCTCAAGGAGAAGATAATGGAGAGGGAAGCAGGAGGTGATGGGTTTTCACCAGGCCAGACTGGGAACCCACTGGAAGTGTCCCTGCAGGAAAAACTGTGCTCATCCCATCGCTCCCCTCACCAGAAATCTGGAACTCACTGATTTTTTTAAATAAAAAAACCAAATAAAAGCCAGCAGATGTGCCCAGGAAATGTCCTGGATGAGGGTGGTGCCTACAGAGTGAGAATCTTCTGGGCTCTGGAGGAGCTTCCCTGAGCTGGATGCTCCCAGCATCCACCAGAGTGAATCCTTTGGAGGCAAGGCTGGAAATGCACAGCAAGGCCCTTAAGGCAGAGCATCAGTTTGGGCTTTTTAGGAATTGCTTTTTCTCTTAAATAAAAAAAAAAAGGAAGGGAAAAAAAAAAAGGGAAAAAAAAGGGATGTTTCCCCCACTCCCATTACGGGAATCAAGAGTTTTCCTTCCCAAACTCCTCCTGCCCCCCGTTGCTTTGCTGCAGGATATTTTCTTTTTTCCCCTGGCATCAGTGAGTGCCACCAGCTGGGAGCATTTCAGGGGTACACAGGGGTGGGCTGGGGGTAAGGTGAGGAAGGTGGGCATGAAAGGCATCCTTAAATCTGCTCCAGCATCCCTGAGCACCTGGATCTTGCAGGAGAAGCCAGATCTTAGGAGGGTTGTCAGGGAGAGAGAGCAGCCAGCCGTGCCCATCACGAAATCAAAACCCACAGCCCTTCAGGAGAGCAAAGGAGGGGAGGGACGGGTGGCTCCTAAAAAAAAGGAGCACTACTACAGCTTTACACCCAAGGGGAAGCCAAACAGAGTTCTGCCAGGCTGGAAGTTCACATTTCAAATCCAGAAGGGGAGAACACAAAGCAGCACCTCCTGCCTGGGCGCTGGGGGGTTCAGCAG
>NW_005054533.1:503490-512165 GCF_000277835.1 Geospiza fortis | reverse complement strand
CAGGGTGGGGAAACCTTGCAGGAGGAAAGGGGAGCAGCTGCTGCCTGACAAACCAGCCATGTGAGCCCAAAAAAGGGGGGGAAAAAGGAACATCCACGAGCACTCCTGCAGCTTTTCATCCCTCCCAGAGCTGCTGGAGCCTCCCTGGAGCACTTGGAAAGGAAGAGCAGGGGGAGAAACAGGAAAGTTCCCCCAAATCCCCAGCGGGACAGGAGAGGTGGGAGGCTGGGTGGGCAATGACAGATTTAGGGGAAGGCACAGCAGGCTGAGAGGGTAAATCCCAAACCCCCAAATCCCAGGCTGTGGCAGCCCCACTCAGACACCATTTCACCTCTCCAGCTCTGGCCAGGTTTTCTCTGGAGCAGGATCTCCACTGATGCCCTCTGGGGCTCTGAGGTCAGCAGGACTGCAAGGTCAGGAAAATCCAACCCCAGTCTGCTGCTTCTCCCCCTTTTCGAGGGAAATCCCCCACTTTTCCCACCTTTCCTCATCTCTGAGCGCCCCTGATTTCTCTGTGAGACCAGCACAGACTGGGCAAACCACAGCACTGGCTCTCTCTCCGTGGTACCCTTGTAGATCCTAAATGTCTCATTTCATCCTTCACTCCAGGATGGTTTAAATCATCCTTAAATCATCATTTCCTCCCCTTTCCATGCACATTTATGGATTTTTACCTGCTGCTCTCCAAGGACCACACAGCTCTCCCAACTCTATGTAATTTTTTTCCTGCATGGACCCTTCCCGTGGGTTCCCTTGGCTTCTCCTTGAGCCTGCTCAGATTCCTGATTTCTCCTGGGGTTGTATTCAGGACAAGACCTCTAAAACTGTAAATAAATGTCAATAAGCTCCCAATGCTCAGAGCTTTGAGCTGGCCCAGAGCAGCCTCATGGAGAGCCACCATTTCCCCCCAAAGAAGGGATTAGGCCGTGCCACGTGCTGACCTCAGAGATGTTTCATTATTCTTACTTTAAATGATCATTTGGAGCAATTTAGCAGATACAGATGTAACCATTCCCAGCCTAATTCCTTGGATCCCCTCCAGAGAGCCTTAAAGCCAAGGTGCAACACTTCCAGCTCCCTTCCTGGGGGAGAAGAGCTGTTGTTAATGGAAGCTCCCATATTTTTGGCTGGCAGCTCTGTCACTCGCTCCACGTGCACTCCCAGAACTCTTAGATATACACCCACTATGGCCTGCCTGACTTATTGCTTTTTAATTTATCAATTTGCACCATTACTGGCTCTTCTGCCATCCCAGCTCCAGGACAATCCCTCATCTTTATGGCTGGCAAAGAGTGACAGGAGCTGAGCAGGAGAAGGAAGCAGGTGGAACCACGAAGACTCAGGCAAAGAACAAGCTGCAACCAACAAGTTTTCTTGTCTTTATTAGAAAGAGACCTATACAATATAGCAGCCTCTCTCTGCAGTACTTTACAGCTTTTTTGTTCCTTTTTTTTTTTTTTTTTACATTTTAATTTTTATTTTTAATTATTCAGAATACTGTACAGCTGACACAAAAAATCTCGACGTGTAGAGAGAGAGAGAGAGAGGAAAGGGGAACATAATACAAACTGGCATACTGAATCAAACCCAAATAATAGGAAACAACAAGCAAAGTGAAATGTTTGTCAATTGGTTTAATTACAGTACAAACAATATAAATAAAGCATCATCGAGTCATTGTAAAACAAACTTGCTGGATGAGGTAATATAAAAACAACAACAAAAGACTTTTTTTTTTTTGCCTTTTTTTCTTTTTTCTTTTTTTTTAGAATTTCCACACTGTCTCATCATCATTTATACATTATTATTTACAGAAACAGAAAAACAAACAAAAAATAAACCCAAACCCCAACAACCCAAACCTTGCTGTGAAGCCTGCCATGTGCTAGGTACCTCCTGCCTCTACCCCAGGCAGGTGCCCCCTGCTCACCTGGGCTCCCTCCCTACTCAGCTGGACAGACAAACACCACAAAGCAGAAAGACCTGGAGGATTTGGGGGCTGAACACAAAATCTGCTGCTCAGGGCTGGGCCAAGCTTTTGGGAGATGCTCAAATCCTGCTGGAGCCCAGGGGTTCTAAGGCAGCAGGAGCTGCAGATCCGAGCTCTTGGCCGTTCCAAGAGTCAGGAACATCACAAAAGGAGTCCCTGGTGTTTCAGGGGACACTCCTGCCCCAAATCCCCCTCAGCCTGTGCACCCACATGCAGCTACCAGTGAAAGGTGCTCCTGCCAGTGACACAGCAAGAGGGAGCTGGGCCAAACCCTGCACACCTGCGACTAGCAGAGGATGGGCACATCCTCTTCCTCCTCAGCAGATTCCATGCAGAATCCAGCTGAGTCCCTGCTTACCTCAGGAAAAAACACTGGGGGAGGGGGTTTTCAACAGCACTTCCAAGGAATTGAAGGAGTGGGAAAGGCAAAGATCCTGCCACTGTTCCTGCACAGCCTGCCATGGCCCTCCCCACAGCTCCTTCCTGCCCTCTCCCTGTGGGAGGACAAGAAAGCGAAGCCAGGGCAGAGATGGTGGCAGCAAGGCTGGCTCAGCTCTTCCCAGCCTGCAGCACCCACTGCAAAACTTTCCAGCCAGTCGTGGCCAAAGACAACTGGAGGGAGGGAAGAGGAGCTGCCCTTGGGGAAGAACCCAGCTCTGAGAACATCTCCCTTGGAAACATCTCCCAAAAAGCCCCAAAAGGCAGCAGGACCCCAAGTGCTGCTGAATTCCCTGACAGCTCACTGGTCCCACAGCCAGGTTCAGCCAGCAAGATGAGTCTCAAGGAAAGTGGTATTAAAAAGAGCCTCTGAAATGCAAGACTCTGTCCCTTCTACCTTCAGAATCTCCTTCCCTGCAGCTTCCCACCCCCAGGGCTGGCCAGCTGGGATTTCCCCTCTCCAGCAAGGGAGGGATGTCTCCCCTCCAGCCCTGGAGGCCAAGCTCAAGGTTTTCTCAAGCTGAGTGTTGCTGCCTGAAGGAATTGGAAGCCTGGACCTCATCTCCCTGCACCTCTCCATCCCTCAAACCAGTGTCCTCCATCCTGGAAGTGGCTGGTCTGACTCCAGCTGGGAAAAACTCCCATCCAGAGGCTGGCTCCAGCACACACACACACACAGAGCAAGTGCAAAGTGACCTCCAGGTGACACCTGAGGGCTCAGGACACCCTGGCTGCACTTCACCCACCAGCTCAACCCCTACATTTGGGGTGCAGATGCCAAAAAATCCCCACATTCAGCACCAAAACCCTTCTTGGGCCCTGCAGGAGGAGTCTGGGCTTTGGGGCACAGAGGAGATGTGGATGAGCTCTCTCTGTGAGGGGTTTTCCTCCTCGTACCTTGCAATTCCTGAACACCAGGGAAGTGTTTTCAGCTACTTCAGGAAGTACAAAAGACCCCACATGGATCAGTTCTGGGAAGAGGGGAAGAGCAGGGAGCATTCACTGCCAGCAAGCAAGGTGGCACCGTCCCCAAGGCATGCCATGAGACCTCTGAGGTGTCCCCCACCCACCCCCCCTCACATTCTGTACACAACACACAGATGGAAAAATGAGTAGCTCTGAAGCACTGCAAAACAGCCAGGCCTTAGCACTGGAAGCTAAAACAAACCACATCCAGAAAATCCATGGCTGAGGGGAAGCTGAGGCTCTGCCTGCCAACAGAACCCAATGGGATGCCGGCAGGCACGGGGAGATGAAGAGGTTAAAACTGCTGAAATGCACAAAGACAGCTTTATTTTATCCACCCACGAGCAAAATTCTCCCCCCTGAATATGATAGTAAACGATGGGAGTTCATTCACCCACGTCTTCCTGTCACCCTGAAATGAAACATGGGGCCAGAAACATGCTTGGCAATTTGGGGCTGAAGATGGCCCTAAAAAAACCCCAAACCAACCTTTTACTTTTCAGAAATCATGCAATTCCCCTCTCTAAACGTGAACTATTCACAGCTCCTGACAATCCTGGCCAAAACCCCTCAAACCTCCCTTTGAAGTGTGGGACAGAGTCACTCAGCTCAAGGTAAACTGTCCCAGTATTTACTGTAAAAACTGGCCCATGCTAAACAACAAAGCAAAACCTACAAATATCCTAAACCAACAAATCCACCCATCTACAGCTCTGGATGTTTTGCTCTATGACCTCTATTATTATTTTCCAATAAAACCATTCAAGCCAACCTTCTTTTAGAACTCAAAACTCACTGCAGAACCTCTTGATTTGGGGTAGTTCTTTTCTACCTTGACAAGAACTTTACCCCAGAGCAGTTTTGGGTTTTTTCCCCTCTTGTGCAGCAAACACAAGAACATCCAAACCTGGCTTTTCTATGCAGTAAATTTTACCCACAAACCATCAAGAATGGAAGGTGTGGAACTGAGGGTCCAGGTCCAGAGGCAGAGATCCCACCTAAGGACAGGACTGCTGCAGCAGCCCCTGGAGAGGGAAGGAAGATGCCGGACGGTGAGATGAGGATGAGGATGGGGAAGTTGTCTCCTCTCCAGCCAAGCTGCCCCAAAGTTTGGTCCCCAACGCTCCCCTCGAGTCCCCCCTCGGACAACAACCACGTAACCAAACATGAAATGACCATTTCACCAACAACAAACCCCAAAAACCATCCCTGTTAAGGTGCAAAGGCGGCTCCCCGAGACGTTTGGGAAGGGCCCCTTGGGGACCCCCTTGTGAAATCTGTGCTTGTCTCCACTACCACTACTTTGTACTAGAAACTACAAATTACTTCATTTCTCCCGATCTCCATACAAATATAAAAGCTGAAGCTATTCCAACCCCATAGAATCTAATTTTTCTACATTACAGTGCCGGAGATCACTCGACTCCTCTCCCCACGTGACTCGGCCCTCTCTGGCCCAGGGAAATCTCCAAGTGCAGCTAAAGCTTTTTCATTTCCTTGCACTAACACACATAATTTAAGGGAAAGGGGGACAAGACAGTGAATTAAACAATGTTTAATGTTTACACAGTTATTTTACACTGCACCCAAATGCTTCAAAATCCTCTCCACCTTCCAGGAGCTCACCCGGCTTTCCCAGCAGCACCAAGGCTCTCCAAGCTTTCTATTTCTTTCCCTGCTCCTTTTTTTACCACCAAAATTGGAAATCTGGTAATGGGAGCCCTTGGCCAAATCTCTGCATTCAGGGCAGGACCCTGAATTTCCCCATGGTTGGGGTTTTTTTCTTTATGAAGAGCAAGGAGAAGTGAACTGTCCTGGCAATACCCAAGCTCAGCTGTGACACTTCCAACTGAATTCACAGCAATTAGCCAAAGAGGAGAGGAACTATGGAAACACCAGTGGCTGACTTGCTCCTAGTGTTTTAGCCATGGATAAAGTGCAGAGGAAGGGGGATTTCAAGGTATCTGGGATGAGGGGAAGGGTTTGGTGCAATGCCAACCACTGCCACAGCCTCTGCTTCCAGAGAAAACAGCTTTGGCTGCCGGGTTTCTGCTGGGATTTCTCATGGACTGGGTCACAGCTAGGGCTTGTTTTGTTCCCAACATGCTCCAAGGGTGTGAGGGTTCCAAAAACGCAACAAGAGTGGCTAAACACGAGCCAAGGAGCAGGAAAGGGGTGGGAGAATGGAGTGAAAGCAACAGGAACCACGATTCCTGTGGGATCTCCAAGTGCCAGGAGACCTTGCCTGATTCTGCACCTGGATGGCTCCAGGAGCAGCCTCTGCAAAGTGCAAACACATCTCCTGAAAAAGCCTGTGGAGCTCTCCAAGCCAAGCCCCACCAGGATCCAGCCAAGGAGAGCTTCCTCCATGCCCTGCCTTTCCCCCCTGCCCTCCACCCTGCAAGGAGAGACTTGGTGACAACAGCCCTGGGTGACCTCACCCAGCAGGTCCCTTCCAGCTCGGGATATTCTGGCATCTCCTGACCTTCCAAGGGAGCTGTGCCACCTGCAGGGCTGGGAATTCTCCCCACAGACCCCCACATCCACACTGCTTCAACACAGTTATGCCAACACTTAGGGGAAAACCACGTTTAGGTTAAAAGCAACCATGCTACCACTTAATTAAAGCAGCACTTGGCTTGCCTGGATGCATATTTTTTCCTGTAATACACTGGAATTTCCTCTCCTAAAAACATTCTGTGCTTTTTCAAGGGTTGCTCTCAGAAGATTTTTAGGAAAGGACCACAAAATTTGTCCACCTGCAATCTACCTGCTTGCCCTTGTTTCTCAAACATCACCCTCAGCCTTGTTGCCAGAGGAAGGTGGCCCAAAGAGAGCATTAAACAATGTACAGAAAATCATCTAAATTAGGAAAAAGAAAACCAACCCAGCTCTGAAAAGGAATGTGCACTTTTTGAACCCTGGGTTTGAAACACTGGACTTGGTTTTTGGGATACAAATGCCCTGGATGCTCCTGGGGGGAGGAGCTCTAGCACCTCTGGGATTGCCATTCCTGAATCCCTGCTGTGGCAAAGCTCCTGAGCACCAGCACACAGAGGGGGTTTCACAGCATCCCCTTCAGCTGCACATCAGCTGGGCTGTCCCCTCCCTGAGGGACCACCTCGAAGTACCAAACATCAGGAACGCTGGAGAAATGGCAGTTCAGACAGACACCTTTTCTGAATTAAAAAAAAAAAAAAGAAAATAAATTCAAATATTTAGAAGTATCTCAGTGGGAAGGGAATCAGCTGTGTGTGGTGCAGTCAGCCTAGGCTGGCTGGAGAAAGATTCCCTCCCCCAGATACTCAAAAGTCTAGAAGACAACAAAGTACAAAAGGACAACACCACCGAAGAGGAGAAGCTGGTCATCGTTCCTGTGCTTCCACCTCAAGGCTCGTTTTTCAGCCTCAAATCTGTAACTTTTCATTTTTTTGGTTTTCCTTAAGCTAACCACATGGCATTTCTTCCTTTGCATTTTGTCCACATTCACTTTCTTTATCAACTGCTCCTCCCATTTGTGTGCTGAGTGAAACCCAGAGCCCCAAGGAAGAGCACCACTGAAGGTCTGGGAAATACACAGGAGCAGGTAAATCTGCAAATTACTCTGCTGTGTGCACCTCCTTGCCTTCACATAATTGCTCCTTTGCCATCCAGTTCAGCTGAGTTTTCAGCTTTCTCCATGATAAACCATGCCCCCATCCCCACATTGCCATATGCCACTCAAAAAAAGAAAAAGATAAAAAAATAAATCACTTTTCTGCCTGCCAAAACCTCTGCTTCCCCACGCCAGAATCCTGCTAGTGGGAAGCAGGAGAAGCTGGGATGCAAGACCAAAAGGACCCAATCAGGTATTAAAACTTGGAATTGAAAGGAACTGTCCAGGCCACTTGCACAAGCCATTTTTCTTGGGGAAAGCAGCCGGGCTGGGAGGGAGCCCTGCCTGCCGTGCTGAAGGCTATCAATTCTGAACTTAATCAAACCTGATCTTCCCCCAGCCAGAATGGGCCTTTTTGTCTTGGCTTGTGAAAGCTTCCTGACTTCTGGAGTAAAATATATTTACAGCGCTGAGGAACAGCCTCTTTTCTCCTTTCTAATTCCTTTTTTTTTCTTCCCTGATCTCCTTCTGATATGTTATTCCTCACAGGCTTTGGAAAGAAGAGTTCACTGCTGGGAATATTATCAATGTACAATAATGATCTGTAACCCACAGATCCTAACTAGTTGCACATTATTTAGTTCACATCCATTACAGTTTATAAATTAACAGAGATGTCATTTTCTGTACAAAAAAAAAAATCAATGTATATTTACGGTCCTTTTTTTTATTCAAATAGATTTTAAATACATAGAATCTAGAGACACAATACAAAAAAATCTGTATAAGTTAGGCAATGCATCACAGGAGTGACCAAAAAACTCAACACGATTTACCTTGGCAAAATGACAGAACCTATTTCTGCTGGCTGAAAAAATAACCAAAAAAAAAATAAAATTAGCCTTTAATGCATTTATTAATTTCACCAAACGTATTTGAAATGTTGTTTTCCACAGCGGTATTCATTATTCCTTTTTGTGTTTCAGGCTTACTCTTATTTATTTTTTCCATTTTGTTTTTACACCAAGGAGACTGCAGTCAAATAACACTCAGCAACTCATTTCCTCTCTTTGGACTGAAAAATTAAACAGATACTAAATTATGACAGTGAATTTAGAAAGGAGGGCTCCAAGGGCTCGAAAGAACATGTCTGAGATAATATGATGCTTCTAAGAATATTGCAATCACATCCAAGCAATCACCGAAGCGTGCCATGTAACTACCTCCTCAGCTAATATGCTTTTTTCTCCGTGATGACTAATCATGTTCTATTAAACAGCAGTAATGCTGGAAGAACTCAACTATACAAGTGTAATGAAGCCAGTATTCTCCCCGGACAGATTAGCTACAACTGATTTGACACATACCATCATAGGAGCTTCAAACCTGACAAACTCTGTGCTTGCTTCTGATTTATGCCGTCAAGCTCTTCGGGAGAAGAGAATGGAAAATCCAGGCGCCGCAGAGGTGAAATGTTCTGATGTGCTTCACTGTCACTTAGGGAAAGTCACCGTCTCTCCTTCTTTCCTTCTTTCCTTCCTTCTGCTCCGGCTCGCCTCTGCCCCGCGGCGCCGGTGCCACGCGCGGCCCGCCCGGCACGGCCCCCAAACCAAGGGCCTGCCCGCAGCCCCCGCGCTCCTCCCGGGCCCCCCGCGCTCCGCTGGCACTCGGGCTGGACCGGAGGGA
>NW_005054533.1:489694-503387 GCF_000277835.1 Geospiza fortis | reverse complement strand
CGGGCGGGCGGCCTGGCGGGCGTAGGCCAGCGCCGTGTTCCCGTGGGCGTCGCGCGCCATCACGTCCACGCCGTACTGCGGGGTGACAAGAGGGGGGAATCACAAACCACAAACCTCACCGGAGCTCTTGGGAGCTGTGCTGTGACAATTTGGGGAGGGGGTTTGGGATTGGAGGTGAGGGAGGGCGAGGGAGCAGCCTGGCAACAAGAGCATGGCAGCGCTGAGCCACGTATGGAAAAAGTGTTTCTGAGGGAGGGACAAAATCGTGTGGGACAAAATCTGCCCCAGCAGATTTCCAGCTAAGGGAATCTCTCCTTCCTCATTTCCCATGCTCTCCCTCGCTCTCCAACAAGCAGCAGAGGCAGAAATATGCTTTTCCACCACCCTCTGAAAGCGTGCAGTGAGGAACACACACCCTGAGGCCATGGGGCCATGAAGCCCTCCAGGACAAGTCCTGGCCCATCCTGCTGAGGGACACAGCCCCTGGCAGGAGTCCTTACCCAGATGAGGAGGCCATAAAGCCCTCCAGAAGCAGTTCTGGCCCATCCTCCCAAGGGACACAGCCCAGCCCTGGCAGGAGTCCTTACCCAGATGAGGAGCTGCAGCAGCACCACCCTGAGGCCATGGTGCCCTGAAGCCCTGCAGGAGCAGCTCTGGCCCACCCTCCTGAGCGACCCAGCCCCTGGCAGGAGTCCTTACCCAGGTGAGGAGGCCATGAAGCCCTCCAGGACAAGTCCTGGCCCATCCTGCTGAGGGACTTAGCCCCTGGCAGGAGTCCTTTACTCAGCTGGAGAGGCCATGAAGCCCTCCAGGAGCAGCCCTGGCGCAACGTCCTGAGGGAGGGCAGCGAGTCCTTACAGGACTGAGGAGGCCATGAAGCCCTCCAGGACAAGTCCTGGCCCATCCTGCTGAGGGACTTGGCCCCTGGCAGGAGTCCTTACCCAGATGAGGAGCTGCAGCAGCACCACGTTGCCCTTGCGGCAGGCCAGGGGCAGGGCCGTGCGCCCGTCGCCGTCGCCGCAGGTCTCGTTGACCTCGTCCCGCGTGCCGTGGGCCAGCAGCAGGATCACCGTCCTCAAGTCCTCCTCGGCCGTGGCCCTCAGGAGGTGCTGGCCCAGAGAGAGCTCCAGGCACTGCAGAGGGGCGAGGAAGAGCTTCTGCTCGTACTTGGCGCGTATCCAGAGCTCTTTTTCTTCCCTAGGGGAGCCAGAGGGGACAGGTCACTCTCAGCTGGTGTTGCAGCCCACAGTGCTCAATCAACAAGGAGGTAATTTCCCCTTTCAAATTTATGTCAAGAAAGCCCTCACAGGAACAGTTCACCCAAACCTTAGGAGCAGTTCACCCAAACTTTGTATTTTTAGCAATACTTGTGTTGCCCACCTTTCTGTTCCAGTGCTCAGGATCCTCCTTGATGGATGCTGTGCCCACAGCCAGGAGGTCTTTAAAAGCCCTGGGCCAGCAAGAGGTCAGGGCAAGAGCCCTCACCTTGGTCACAAAGACACAAGAAGCAGCCAGGTTCCACTTCAAGGCTGGAGAACACACTGCAAAAAAATGCACCCCATTTCTGTAACCCAGACCAGAAGTAACCAAATGGGGGCTTTGTCCCCCTCCAAGCTGAATAATGCTCCCAAAGGCATAAGGATGATTTCCTCCTGTTTTGCCAACATTCAAACCAGTGCTTTGAAGCACCTTTTCCTCCTGATATATCAAAGAACCATCAGAAGCTTTCTGGTGCTATCAGGTTACAGCAGAACAAGGACTACAAACAAGGCCCTCCACTCGCCCCGTTTCAAAAATTACCATACAATTACATGATCTGAGAGCAGCAGCCCCAGACAAAAAAAGTCCCATTTAGAGGTCCCTCAGGTAATCTGCTCAGCTTGTGAAAACCACAAACATCACCTGAGCCAGGCAACTGGGTCCTGGTGACAGATTCTCTCCTCTGGAGTACAAAAGGCCAAGCTCTGTTTACGCCTTTCAGCCATGTTTACACTGCTCCCAGTAATCTAGTGTCAGGTTAGCCCTAATCTGTTTTTAAATACTAATGTAAACATCTCCTTCCACCAGCAAATCTGGATTAGTTTTGCATCATTTCCTGGGACATGTGGAGTGACCTTGCAGTGACCTGCCTGGATGCTTTCAGGCACAGCTTCCCAAAGCAGGCACAGCCTCCCTGCCCCGGCCACAGTTTGCCCCACAAACAGGGTTAGGGCTTTTCTTCAGAGCAAAAGTGCAAAGAGAAAATTTGCACAGAGAGTGCTTCTTTTACCTCAAGCCTCTGAATGGCTCCTGCAAACTAAAAGACACACCAAAAAAAAAAAACCAAAAATCAACCCTCCACAACCCATTTGGGCAGTTGCAAATTAACCTTTGATGGCAGGATCTGATAAATGGAGTATGGCTGCAGGTATTCCAGATGGAGAGGAGGAAGAAAAGGAGTTCTGTTATCAGAATCTTTAATTCATGGTTTTTCTAATTACATTTTTTTAAGGTAAAAAGCCAAACTAGAACCACTGCCACGAAAGGGATAAAGTAACACAAAATTATCTACAATAAAATGGGCATTCTTGCAACAGCTCTGCTCCCAATATCTTCAAGGATGTTAGCAAAGATCTCAGATGATTTTTAAACTCACACAGAGGTACTGAGAGTATAATCAACACATCCACTACACGTTTAAAATGTGCCACACTGGAAAATGAGGTGATTCAAGCTGTGCTGTTCACCCACACTAACACACACCAGGGCTCTGGGAATTTATTTTTCATATGTCCATACATCCTACAGGCAAAATACTCCTCAGATATCTAAGTACTATTTTTTAGCTTAGTCAAGGGTCTGTAAATTAATTTCCCTCTCCCCCAGACCATTTTTGGAGTGAGAGAAACTTTTCACTCCTATCAGAGCACTGGTTGCTCAAGAAAAAGTCCTTTTCTACAGAGAAAAAAAAGCTGTTTGACACAAATCTCCCACTTCCAATCACCATTCAGCCTAAACTGTAACAGTAAGGCTAAAAAGAGAGAATAATTGCTTAGTTCAGGTAGAGGCTCTCCAAGCTTGAGGCTGGCAGGTTCACAAATCTATCAGCACCAATTTCACATTTGCTCTGCACATTTTCACAACCCTGATGCTCCTGGAAGGATGCAAGAAAGAGAGATAGGGATGCCCCAGTCCTGCTCAGTTCTGTCCTACTGCCTCAAAAGGCTGGGGAAAGAAGAGGAAACTCTTTAGAAGCCAATGTCACAGGAAGGGCAATGTGCTGCCATCTGCCTCAGTGCTGGGCACCAACTGAATTCACTCAGTAAGGTCCAGTTCCACCTTTGGAGTCACATCAAGGGTCGTGGTGGAACTATGAATCAAAATAAAGGTGTTTCAGAGGCCTCAGACATTTGGGGCAGCACGTCACTGACATCAGTATGGAATGAGATTCAGGTCTTTTTCAACAAACTGGGCACAAGGAATATTTGGGTGTTATGGATGAAAACAAAACCTCATCACAGGTAGGAGGAAAAGCACACTGGAGTACACCTCATGGGCAGCCACAACACACAGGGACTGCTTTCCAATGAGAATCTAAGAAAGCCAATGTCCACACACATCCTGCCTCCATCTCTGGCACAAACCCTTTCATCTGGATGGGAAGTCCTGGGGACTTTCCTGGGAGACAGCTGCAGCTCCGCCGCTCGCATTCATCTCAGAAACCCTGACAACAAGACATAAATACTGCAATTGTTGCTCTGATGCCCCAATTTCACTTCTAGGATCCACAGCTTGTCTTGGTTGAGGTTTCATTTCCCCCAAGGAAGGCCAGTCCAAGAGCAGAGTTGTCAGCAGTAGATCACTTAACCTCATTGCAGTTCCCCGGAGGACCACTGCTCACATCCCCTGTTAGTTAATGAGCTAAAAAATGAATTATTGGAGCGGTCAGCAATAAGCAGGAAGAGGAGGCACAGTGTTTCATTTCAGCCAGCACTGACATACCTTTAAATAAATCAACTGAAGAAGAGCATGAGGAAGTGTGAGGGAGAGCAACTCATCAGGAGAAAGACACTGAACCAGTCCCTAAAATAAAGGCTAGTAAATATTGCCCTCTTTTCCTCCCTAATTGCAAGTCTGGGCAATTCTAAATGACCCTCTCCATACCAGGCACTTCCAGCTGTAGTTGTCAAAGCCAAACCAAGACTCTTTCAGTGAACTTTCAGCTGTGGAGTCCTTGTCTCAGGAGCAAATCAAAGCTGCTGTGCTGTAGAAGGAACATCTTCATGTGCTCTGATGGTCCCAATGACACCAAACACTGGAGAAGGTCTGAGCTGCCTCTTCCTCATATGCAGCAAAACTAATAGATTATAAGTTCCTAGATAAACTTAGAGAAATGAACAACAAGGTCAGAAGTTCTTTAAGCCTTTTCTCTCTAAATACCTGATCATACAGACTCCAAACCTCAGTGTGTTTGCCCCTCACACAAGGGGCACACACAGCAGAGCATCACTGCAAAACACTCCACAGAAGCAGGAATGAGTCACCAATCTTGTCCCAAAAGTGCCACCAAGCTCTCTGCTCCTGCAGGAGCCTCCATCACTCGTGAACCCCAAGAACACAGAGTGGTGGGAATAACGAAATCCCTGCTGCAGCAGCAGCACTGTACACAGGTAAAAGGTTATTAGAAACAGATGAAAATTTCAGTTCTCGGTTTATTTTGATCTAATTAGGTGCTTGCTTCTCAAGATAATGTCCAATTATTTAAATTACTCTGCCAGCCACATCACATCATTATTATGTGGAAACATAAATACTGGGCACTGGAAGGGGGGAGGGTAAGCAGGGAGCATCAGAGGAGAGAAAAAGCAGATTTGCCTCCAGCACAGCCTCGCTCCAGGAGCTGCCCTGTGTTCCCCAGCCGTGGGCTTGCACTGGAGATGCTCCCTGAGGAGCCCACATCCCACACAGCTCAGCCCCATCATGTGCTGCACTGGGTTTTCCACCCTACCAATGCCATCAGAAGCCTCATCCTGTTGGTATCCAGCCTCCATCCTGACTCCTCCTCGCTCCCATTCACCTCTGCCTTCACCTCCACTTGTCCCTCACAGATATTTGGTGGAGTCACATCAGCAGGCAAACAAGAAGAGGATGTGCAGGGTGGGAAAAAAAGTGGTGCTCATGCAGTGACCCAGAATTGCCTGAGTGGGCAACAGCACGTGGCTGGAGAGCCTGGGAACTTGCCATCAGAATTTCACAGCTCCAGAGCAAGAGCAACCTTGCTCTTCCCAAAGCACGACTAAAAGGATGACTAAAATGTCATGTTGTTATCCAGACTTACTCACCACTTGTTAAAAAGCTGGAACGAATTCTGAAGGTTGAATTAGAAAGACAGTGGACAGCAGGTATTTACCATGGCACAGCATCGATTTCCCACCACCAGAAATGAGAGCAGGCTCCTTACAAGCACTTTGAAGTGCAGTTTTATCCTCCACACCTCTGACAACACTGAAAAGCTCCTGATTTTTTTTCATCCTTTCTTCTCTCCTGCTACAGGAACTAATTCTGTAAGAGAGGAGGCCTCTCAGTGGTGTCTCCACGGTGGCTGTGCAGGTGCTGTGCCCGTGTGTTGCCATTTCTGGTTGCTCACTGAAGTACAACCCTTTAACGCCACGGTAACCTGGCCAGCTCAGCAAGAGCTCTGCCAAATTTCCTCTCCTCTTGGCCAGCTGACAAGGTTAATGTGTCTCTTCCAAGAAAATGAAGTAAATCTAAGCCACTGCACCTCCCAAACTCCTGGAAGAGCCCCAGGATGTGTCATTAGCTTTGTGGTCCAGCACACAAGGAGCACATATCACCTAATGACCGGCGCCGGGCAGCTGCATGTGCCGGGGCTTCCCCATTAAACATGATCCCAAAAAATGGCACTGCTTTGGACAGGGCTGGTGATGCAGGGTTGGGATGGGTAAAAGGAAAACACCGAGGGTGGGGAGCAGGATTGAAATGTTGGAGAAAGGTTCACGATGCTTTTAATTGCAACAGCAAAAGCGCAGAGAAGAAGAGAGGGTGAGAAGAAAGGGGCTAGCAGCAAGGAATTTCCAAAGTGCCTTCCTGCTCCGAGCAAAGCAGGAACTGGGAGGAGAGGCATGGAAGAGGAGCTGGGAACAATGTGCTGAGAAAACACAGGGGCTTCCTCTCTCTCTGCAGGAGAAGACCCCTGTGCTGCATTGCAAAGGCAGCGCTGAGCAGCTGAGCGGCTCCGCGCCCCGCATGCCTCCCCGCCCCGCCGCGTTGCTAAGGGGGAAGGCACGAGCCCACCGGGAATATCCAGGTCCCTGGCAAACAAGAGGGCTCCAGACAGCAAACAAAGACCGATGGGTATTTATCCCTTAATTACTGAGAGCTTTGAAGAAACGGGCCCACTGTAAATCCCGCCCGCCCAGGGAACCGAGCGCGATTTATGCGCGCCGGGGCAAAGAGGAAATAAATATCTCTCTGGCTCCTGATCAATATTATGAGTGTTTTGTCAACCTACAGGGTGTTTTATGAGCTGTAAGGACAGAAAGGGATCATTAATAATTAAATAAAGTCTATCTATTAAGCTTATTACTTCTTACAAGTTAAACATCCCTGACGGACGAAGGGCAGTCCCACAGGAAAGCCGTGGATCAGCCAGCCCGTGTCTTGCCTTGGACTCTGGTCCAAGTGAGCAGTGTGGTAACCCAGCCTGGAAATGATTTAGTTGCTGTCTGATGGGCAACTTATCTGCCTGAGGACTGCGTTCAACACACTCTTCAAATTTTGGTCCAGGAGACAGACAATTCAGCGCTGCAAAGTCATGCCAAATTCAGGTTACTTCTACTCTCAGTCCTTTTCAACCAAACCAAATGGCACAAATCCCTGGAAGAGTTCAAGGCCAGGATCTGAGCACCCTGGGATGCTGGAAGGTGTCCCTGCCCACGGCAGGAGGTTGGAAGGAGATGATCTTGGTCCTTTCCAACCCTCACCATTCCAGGATTGTATGAAATGAAGGCAGTTTCCCACCAGCAGCACCTCACACTGTCAGGGACTCGCTTCCTGCAGCCCCCAGCTCTGGACCTTCTCCACCATTAACTCTCCTATTCCATTTTTCAGTTTTCCTTTCAGCTGTGTGTTTCAGGGGAAAAAAAAAAGCCCTGCTGTGTGTGAGGGACAGAGATCACTCATTTGTGCAGAGCTCAATGTGCTTCTCAAATTAATCACGGCTTGCCTGGCACTTACCAGTATCATCGTTATTTGGAATTGGAGGAGCTCCTCCACCTTTTTCCCTCTCTCCTGACAGCATTCCCCTACACAGGGCTCCAAAACAGCTGCTATTTCTGCACTTGTGGGTTACCCCACCATGGAATAAGCAGCAGCACTCCTTGAAGCATTAATGCACGTGCAGGATTTATTGCTGCCCAACATTAACGACCAGCCTGGCCAAGACATCAAGGTTTACTGACTTCAGGCCTTTCAGATAAATACTCTTCAATTGTGGGCTCTGATTTATCACAAAAAATTGCAGCCAACTTCTGTTTTCATTGCACGGCACTCCATCTAATAATTTTTAAGGTTTACTCGATAAAATATATCACACCCGAGGTTTACTCCGTGTAAAGTTAAGCAAAAACTGTGACATACAACAGCAGGGGATACTGTGAGTACTAAGATAAGGCTTATTAAGTTGAGAATAAAGATCCCAAGGGTGACAGCTCTAAGCCCTGCAAGTTGTTTAAATCTTTTCTCAATAAAAATCCAGGTTTTTTCTTTGTTCTGTACCATTATGTGAAATGAAAACAGTCCCTAGAGATTTAATAAAAACCTTGAAGAAGCCACAAGTTGTCCTTTTCCTCTAACCCCAAAAGCCCCAGAATTTTTTGAAACAGCATTGCCAGTGACATTTCAGAGGGAAAAACCCTAACAATGGTAAACTCTAAGGATTTGGAGCTCAGCACAGTCCTGAGACCACATAGACAATCAGAAGTCTGGAACACCTCTGCTATGAGGAAAGGCTGAGAGGATTGGGAATGTTCAGCCTGGAAAAGAGAAAGCCCAGGGGAGACCTAATTGTGGCCTTCCAGTTCCTGAAGGGAGTCAACAACAAAATTGGGGAGAGCTGATTACAAGGGTCTGGAGTGACAGGACAAGGGGGAATGGGTTTAAACTGACAGAGAGTGGGTTTAGATGGGATATTGGGAAGGAATTCCTCCCTGGGAGGGTGGGCAGGCCCTGGCACAGGGTGCCCAGAGCAGCTGTGGCTGTCCCTGGATCCCTGGCAGTGTCCAAGGCCAGGTTGGATGGGACTTGGAGCACCCTGGGATGGTGGAAGGTGTCCTTGACATGGCAGGGGTGGCATTGGATGACCTTTAAGCTCCTTTCCAACCCAAACCATTGTGTGACTGTGATTTTAAACACACAGATCGGTGAAAATAATTTAAAAACCAGCGTGAAGAGTGGAGGAAGATGGATTTCTCCTAAGGTTTCTAAGGAGAGACTTTACAACAGTCTGGAAAGCAAAACCCAGGAACAACAGCTCCCTCACACCCACCCTCTGCTGATCAACAGGAAAGCTCCTGAGTTCAGGATCTGATTCCTTTTATCTGCTGGCACATCAGTACCAAGGTAAACATCCACACAAAATTTAACCCAAACCATATCACTGTGCTGGCTACCCAAAAAAAAGGCTGATAAATGAGTTATCACTGTGTGGCTCTAGACACACAAGTGAACCGCTTCCATTTCTTGGGTGGTCAACCTCAACACTTGGGCACACCACAAATATTACCTAAAAAAAGCCAAAAGCTGCAACAGTTGCACAGAAATGCTAAAACCTTCTCTCTCATATTTTCGGAGTGCCCTGACATTGGAAGGAAATGATGAATTTGATTCCATGTTCTTAGAAGGCTAATTTATTATTTTATGATCTATATTATATTATAGAATGCTATACTAAACTATACTAAATTATACTAAAGAATAGAGAAAGTGTACAGACAGAAGGCTAGAAAGATACTAATGAAAAACTTGTGACTCTCTCCTCAGAGTCTGACATAGCTTGGCCCCAGCTGGCCAATGAGTAAAAACAATTCACATGAAACCAATGAAACAACCACCTGTGGGTAAACAACGTCCAAACACATTCCAAAGCAGCAAAACACAGGAGAAGCAAATCAGATAATTCTTGTTTTCATTTTTCTCTGAGGTTTCTTAGCTTCCCAGGAGAAGAATCCCGGGCAAAGAGATTTTTCCAGAAAATGTGACAGTGACACTTCTCCGAGGTGGCGGACGGGGAGCGACACACAAAAATTGCAAGGCATAAATCTCAATAATGTGTGCCAGGTGGGAGATGGAGCGAGGTGGCTGTGTGAGTGTCCCCACGGTGGCATGGAGCAGGGCTGGGCTCCTGCCATCACACAGCATTAGGGATACCACAACAGTGCCTGATGTGAGCGGCTCCGGAATGCAGCCCGTGGCAAACGCGTCGAGGAAGAGAAATGGAGCTTCTCCTCTGCTCGTCCTGCTGGGAAGTGGAGGAGCAGCAGAACTGAGAGTGCCTTATAAATAATGAGGAAAGGGGGAAAAAACCACTTGGAGGGGGTTGACAGACTTCCAGAGCAGAAAGATATGGGAATCCATAAAATCAGAGGGTTTTGGGAAAGCTGCAAAAGGCAGGTCTCAGAGACAGCAGAACTGTGATTTGAGTTAAACTGTAGCCATAAAATAAGTCAGCAGAAAAATCATGTCAAAAAGTAAGGACAAATAGAACTATGGTCTGTGTATTAATGCTTGGCTAGCATAACTCCCTAAGCTACAGAAAAGTTTATCTACCAAGATATTAGGAAGTTCTAAGCCTAGCAATGGAGCCCTGTGGATTGTATTTTAATGCTTACAAGCAGGAATTGTATCCAAAAGAAGCAAGCCTTGTTTGACTGAAGGTACGTGTGCTTACAGTGCTTAGATAGAACTACTGTCAATATGCTTCTGCTTTGTGTGATTGGTCAAAAACTTTTAAAGGAAGTTGTAACATGAAGTTCTTTGTCTGCTGCCGGGGATGTGAGCTGCTGGCATCTTCCCATTGTCATAACCAGGTAATGAGACTGATGCTGGAAGATAAACAGCTCGAGACGCGTTCCCCAGCAGTGCCGTCCCGTTGGGGATTTGTGCAGAGACCCCAGGCAGCGATACAATGAGATCTCAAATGAGTAGAAAGAGATCTCAAGTGAGAGTTTGCTTGAGGCTTCCATCATAGAATCAATAAGGTGGGAAAAGACCTCTAGGATCATCGAGTCCAACTGATCCAAAATGGTAAAAACATGTTGTGGGCTCCAGGAGAACCCAATCTTTACAAGAGGATCAAAACCTGGTTTAATTGCAATGCCTCACGAAGACCTTCAGAAATGTTTCTTGATCCTTTGTTAACAGTAACTCTTATAGTTTGGTTTGCAAGGAGAAACAAAGTCCTTTCACTGGGCTTTAATTGCTTCTTAATTCCAGTAGAAGCAGTAAGATGATGCTCTTTGGAGTATTTGGGAAAGAAGAACACCCTCCAACCATTACACTGAATTTATGTAAGACATAAAAGAGAAAATACAAGTAATAAACATTGTATTTGAGCACAGACTCTGAAGAAAAACACATTTGGAGCAGCAAGCAAATAAAACCAACTGCTTGCTCTGCACAAGTCAGCAGTGGGAGGCAGGCAAGCTTGGAGGGGAAGGTCCAGGGGCTGGGAAGCAGCTGGATGATCCCCGTGGACAGCATTTCTGGGATCCACATTCCAGAGATGCTGCAGGGACCTCTCTCCTCTCCAACTCTTCCCAAGCGACTTGGAGCTCTCCCTTCTGCTCCCCTCACCTTCTGATGTCTCCTCATTTGCATCCCAAGTACCACAGAATCCTGAAGTTTGGAAAAGACCTCCAAGATCAAGTCCAACCTTCAACCAAACACCATGTGCCCAAGACACTTATTTCTGTGTCCACTCATTCCTTGAACACTTCCAGCGGTGGTGGCTCCTCCACCTCCCTAGGCAGTCCTTGCAATGCTTAGCCACTCTCTCAGTGAAGAAATTTCCCTAATATCCAACCTGAACCATCTCACTGATGCCAAGGACTCTACAGAAATTGTTGATGTCATCAGAACCTTCCATCAGTCTCATTTATTAATGGCTGTTTTTATTTAGGAAAAACTATGCCTTTTTTGGCAAGGCAGAGACCCCAAAGTATCCCCACTTTTCAGCAAGTGATGGGACTTCCCTCCACCTCTGTTTTAGTGGATTGCAGGTGTTTGATGCCCTTCTCAAACCATAAATCATAATTAGCTAAAAAAGACTGTTTTGGTAGACCTGCTCATGTTTCTGGAAAAGCCAAGCGGATGAATAATTTCCATAGAATAAGAAGGGATGAAGCTTTGAGAATCTTCAGCAGTTAACACCCAGAGAAATCCATGAGGTTCCTCTGACTAAAAAACTGAAATCTCAATAATTTTTTTGTTTGTTTGTGTATTTCCAACAATGGGATGTGCAACACTAGAGTTGCCCAAATGTCTCCCAAAAAGATGAGACTAGAGATGGAAGTGGCTTTCAGAAGACATGGAACTGCTCAGGTCCTGCTGATGCTTTCCCAATGCACCTCTGCCTATTAATCACTTGCAAAGCTTTGGGCTTTTATCATTTACAAGCCATAAGGTGGATGTTTGACAGTGGGAAACCCACAGACAGCAAAGAAAATCCACATGGGGGACACCTGCCAAAAGTGACAGCAAGTTCCACTTGGAGAGCAACTCAGAGGGAGCTGTGCAGGGATTTAAAGGCTGAATTAAAGCCAGAATTGAGGAATGAAAGCCTCTTGCCCAAGTGATCCTGGTGCATAAACGCGCTCTCTCTCTCTCTCTCTCTCTCAGCTACCTCCCTGCAAATCCCTCTTTAGGCCACATTTGGAAATTATTTAAAAAAGATAAAATATCCCTAATCTGTTACCAATTAGAAGAAACATGTGAATATTATTTTCTAATTTGTGACTCAATCTTAAAAGTGAACTCACTGAAATAATTACACTGGCTCCTGAATATTCCTATTGTGCTCCTGAAAAAAAAATAAATCCAAAAACGAACAGTGGGTATATCCTCTACTGCCCCAGATGCCCTGGGGCTGAATGTATCAACAAGAACCATCAAAGCCCTGGAAATGGACTGCTAAAAAACTGTCATTTCTGCTCCCAGCCCAGGGGTTGCCAAACAGACTTGTTCCCTCCTAATGGTCTTTGTGCACCTTGGGCTTGTGGCGAGCCAGGATGAGCCAAGGAGGCCCAAGCTGAGTGGCCAACACAAGGTGTCCAAGCTGTCCACTGCACAAGTGACCCCTTCCAGCTGCAGGAGCTCTGAGCCAGGATTTATGAGAGAGCAGCAATGGAGATTTCTTTGTAAAACCCAGACACAGCACGACTTGAGTGAGTAACTCCTGAAAATTGGTAATTTCCTGGTGGTTAGCAGGAGAAGGCCCACCAATGGGGAAGCAGAGGCTGCTAATAAATTTATAGTGCGTTATATGCCAATTAGACCCCCTCAGCCCTTCAAGAGGCAGCACCACCAATCAGGTTATCATTCCACAAATGTACTCTTTAGGGCTGAGCTCATCACAAATCAATCCTGCATTTCAAGTGCAATTTTCATTAGCGTTACCCGGGACCGCACTGGTGAAACAATGCAGGCAGGTATTCTCTCCTTCTCCCCTCAGAGCACCCTTCCCCGATGCCTTGCGCTCAGCTATTTTGCTCCTCCTGGTGCACAGCCACGTCTCAACTTCAAATGGTAAATAATCACTTTGAATAGCACATTAATCCTGCGCCGGAGCAGATTTATTACACGCGTCACACGCGGGAGTTTCGCCGTCACTCGCAAGCCAGCCGTGAACACCGTGCTTAAATTACATCCTTGTACCTGACCATGCACCATGCAAGGCTCTGTCAATACCAGCAATCAGCAGCTCCCTCAGCTTCCCACCCTGTGACATCCACAAGTGTCATTTGGGAATTCAGAGAGAGCAAAAATACACCAATAAATACTCTGGAAGGTTTAGCATCTGCTTTAAACCTCTGCTCACAGCTTGAATCACAGCTTTTCCTCTGTGCAAGCAGCACTGCGTTTTGGATGCTCTTCTTTGCTTCATTTTTGCTGAACAAGGCCAGAAACAGCCTTTAGTTTTAGCTTTGTAACCCATGGCAGCATGGAGATGCCTCCTGCTCAGGAACACAAGTCACCAGGAATGTATTTTCCTTTTCTTTTGCTTCTCAAGCTGGGTACAGACCTTGGAGAAGCACATGCAGAAACCTATCAGAGAATATCCTGAGTTGGAAGGGACCCACAAGGATCATCAAGTCACCCCAACAATTCCACCCTGTGCATCCCTGAGTGTGATATCCAAATGTTCCTCGAGCTCCTGCAGGCTTGGGGCCATGACCAACCCAACCTGACCCAGCCTTAGGTGGGGTTACAGATGTAACATCCATGTTGGGTGTACTTAAAGAACAAGGATCTCCTAATGCAAGAATTCCCAAAGCAACCTTCACTTCCCTGCTTCTCAGCCAGGCAAGGCCCCCTCGAATCATGGCAGGACCAAATTTTACTTCCTAAACTGCCCCTGCCCCCAGTCATTCTAAATTTTTATGGAGTCCCTTCACAAAAAAACCTCAACCTCGGAAGA